>NC_051156.1:28070602-28312187 GCF_013339745.2 Dermacentor silvarum
CTGGTTAGCTCAGATGCTAGAGCGGCAGCCCCGGAAAGGCGGTGGTCCCGGATTCGAGTCCCGGACCAGGACGAATTTTTCCTCAACTGCGAGGCTTTCTTTCGCGGAACCCGGTTGGGTTTCCATTGTAGCAAATTGCTACATTTGGGTGGATGTCTCAGTTTTCCTTTAATTACTTATCTCCACCTAGCGGATTTCCGCTCAATTATTACGTTATACACTTCCCTTTGCTTCGAGTTGTCGACAAATTCGACTTCGCCCTGCCATCTGCTAGCCGCCTGGTTAGCTCAGATGGTAGAGTGGCTGCCCCGGAAAGGCGGTGGTCCCGGGTTCAAGTCCCGGACCAGGACGAATTTTTCCTCATTAGCGAGGCTTTCTTTCGCGGAACCCGGTTGGGTTTCCATTGTAGCAAATTGCTATATTTGGATGGATGTCTCAGTTTTCCTTTAATTACTTATCTCCACCTAGCAGATTTCCGCTCAATTATTACGTTACACACTTCCCTTTGCTTCGAGTTGTCAACAAATTCGACTTCGCCCTGTCATCTGCTAGCCGCCTGGTTAGCTCAGATGGTAGAGCGGCTGCCCCGGAAAGGCGGTGCCCCGGATTCGAGTCCCGGACCAGGACGAATTTTTCCTCAACTGCGAGGCTTTCTTTCGCGGAACCCGGTTGGGTTTCCATTGTAGCAAATTGCTACATTTGGGTGGATGTCTCAGTTTTCCTTTAATTACTTATCTCCACCTAGCGGATTTCCGCTCAATTATTACGTTATACACTTCCCTTTGCTTCGAGTTGTCGACAAATTCGACTTCGCCCTGCCATCTGCTAGCCGCCTGGTTAGCTCAGATGGTAGAGTGGCTGCCCCGGAAAGGCGGTGGTCCCGGGTTCAAGTCCCGGACCAGGACGAATTTTTCCTCAACTGCGAGGCTTTCTTTCGCGGAACCCGGTTGGGTTTCCATTGTAGCAAATTGCTACATTTGGGTGGATGTCTCAGTTTTCCTTTAATTACTTATCTCCACCTAGCGGATTTCCGCTCAATTATTACGTTATACACTTCCCTTTGCTTCGAGTTGTCAACAAATTCGACTTCGCCCTGTCATCTGCTAGCCGCCTGGTTAGCTCAGATGGTAGAGCGGCAGCCCCGGAAAGGCGGTGGTCCCGGGTTCGAGTCCCGGACCAGGACGAATTTTTCCTCAACTGCGAGGCTTTCTTTCGCGGAACCCGGTTCGGGTTTCCATTGTAGCAAATTGCTACATTTGGGTGGATGTCTCAGTTTTCCTTTAATTACTTATCTCCACCTAGCGGATTTCCGCTCAATTATTACGTTATACACTTCCCTTTGCTTCGAGTTGTCGACAAATTCGACTTCGCCCTGTCATCTGCTAGCCGCCTGGTTAGCTCAGATGGTAGAGCGGCTGCCCCGGAAAGGCGGTGGTCCCGGGTTCGAGTCCCGGACCAGGACGAATTTTTCCTCAACTGCGAGGCTTTCTTTCGCGGAACCCGGTTGGGTTTCCATTGTAGCAAATTGCTACATTTGGGTGGATGTCTCAGTTTTCCTTTAATTACTTATCTCCACCTAGCGGATTTCCGCTCAATTATTACGTTATACACTTCCCTTTGCTTCGAGTTGTCGACAAATTCGACTTCGCCCTGTCATCTGCTAGCCGCCTGGTTAGCTCAGATGGTAGAGCGGCAGCCCCGGAAAGGCGGTGGTCCCGGGTTCGAGTCCCGGACCAGGACGAATTTTTCCTCAACTGCGAGGCTTTCTTTCGCGGAACCCGGTTGGGTTTCCATTGTAGCAAATTGCTACATTTGGGTGGATGTCTCAGTTTTCCTTTAATTACTTATCTCCACCTAGCGGATTTCCGCTCAATTATTACGTTATACACTTCCCTTTGCTTCGAGTTGTCGACAAATTCGACTTCGCCCTGTCATCTGCTAGCCGCCTGGTTAGCTCAGATGGTAGAGCGGCAGCCCCGGAAAGGCGGTGGTACCGGGTTCGAGTCCCGGACCAGGACGAATTTTTCCTCAACTGCGAGGCTTTCATTCGAGGAACCCGGTTCGGTTTCCATTGTAGCAAATTGCTACATTTGGGTGGATGTCTCAGTTTTCCTTTAATTACTTATCTCCACCTAGCAGATTTCCGCTAAATTATTACGTTATCCACTTCCCTTTGCTTCGAGTTGTCAACAAATTCGACTTCGCCCTGTCATCTGCTAGCCGCCTGGTTAGCTCAGATGGTAGAGCGGCAGCCCCGGAAAGACGGTGGTACCGGGTTCAAATCCCGGACCAGGACGAATTTTTCCTCAACTGCGAGGCTTTCTTTCGCGGAACCCGGTTGGGTTTCCATTGTAGCAAATTGCTACATTTGGGCGGATGTCTCAGTTTTCCTTTAATTACTTATCTCCACCTAGCGGATTTCCGCTCAATTATTACGTTATACACTTCCCTTTGCTTCGAGTTGTCAACAAATTCGACTTCGCCCTGTCATCTGCTAGCCGCCTGGTTAGCTCAGATGGTAGAGTGGCTGCCCCGGAAAGGCGGTGGTCCCGGGTTCGAGTCCCGGACCAGGACGAATTTTTCTTTAACTGCGAGGCTTTCTTTCGCGGAACCCAGTTGGGTTTCCATTGTAGCAAATTGCTACATTTGGGTGGATGTCTCAGTTTTCCTTTAATTACTTATCTCCACCTAGCGGATTTCCGCTCAATTATTACGTTATACACTTCCCTTTGCTTCGAGTTGTCGACAAATTCGACTTCGCCCTGTCATCTGCTAGCCGCCTGGTTAGCTCAGATGGTAGAGTGGCTGCCCCGGAAAGGCGGTGGTCCCGGGTTCAAGTCCCGGACCAGGACGAATTTTTCCTCAACTGCGAGGCTTTCTTTCGCGGAACCCGGTTGGGTTTCCATTGTAGCAAATTGCTACATTTGGGTGGATGTCTCAGTTTTCCTTTAATTACTTATCTCCACCTAGCGGATTTCCGCTCAATTATTACGTTATACACTTCCCTTTGCTTCGAGTTGTCGACAAATTCGACTTCGCCCTGCCATCTGCTAGCCGCCTGGTTAGCTCAGATGGTAGAGTGGCTGCCCCGGAAAGGCGGTGGTCCCGGGTTCAAGTCCCGGACCAGGACGAATTTTTCCTCAACTGCGAGGCTTTCTTTCGCGGAACCCGGTTGGGTTTCCATTGTAGCAAATTGCTACATTTGGGTGGATGTCTCAGTTTTCCTTTAATTACTTATCTCCACCTAGCAGATTTCCGCTCAATTATTACGTTATACACTTCCCTTTGCTTCGAGTTGTCAACAAATTCGACTTCGCCCTGTCATCTGCTAGCCGCCTGGTTAGCTCAGATGGTAGAGCGGCTGCCCCGGAAAGGCGGTGGTCCCGGGTTCAAGTCCCGGACCAGGACGAATTTTTCCTCAACTGCGAGGCTTTCTTTCGCGGAACCCGGTTGGGTTTCCATTGTAGCAAATTGCTATATTTGGATGGATGTCTCAGTTTTCCTTTAATTACTTATCTCCACCTAGCGGATTTCCGCTCAATTATTACGTTATACACTTCCCTTTGCTTCGAGTTGTCGACAAATTCGACTTCGCCCTGCCATCTGCTAGCCGCCTGGTTAGCTCAGATGGTAGAGTGGCTGCCCCGGAAAGGCGGTGGTCCCGGGTTCAAGTCCCGGACCAGGACGAATTTTTCCTCAACTGCGAGGCTTTCTTTCGCGGAACCCGGTTGGGTTTCCATTGTAGCAAATTGCTACATTTGGGTGGATGTCTCAGTTTTCCTTTAATTACTTATCTCCACCTAGCGGATTTCCGCTCAATTATTACGTTATACACTTCCCTTTGCTTCGAGTTGTCGAACAAATTCGACTTCGCCCTGCCATCTGCTAGCCGCCTGGTTAGCTCAGATGGTAGAGCGGCTGCCCCGGAAAGGCGGTGGTCCCGGGTTCAAGTCCCGGACCAGGACGAATTTTTCCTCAACTGCGAGGCTTTCTTTCGCGGAACCCGGTTGGGTTTCCATTGTAGCAAATTGCTATATTTGGATGGATGTCTCAGTTTTCCTTTAATTACTTATCTCCACCTAGCAGATTTCCGCTCAATTATTACGTTATACACTTCCCTTTGCTTCGAGTTGTCAACAAATTCGACTTCGCCCTGTCATCTGCTAGCCGCCTGGTTAGCTCAGATGGTAGAGCGGCTGCCCCGGAAAGGCGGTGGTCCCGGGTTCAAGTCCCGGACCAGGACGAATTTTTCCTCAACTGCGAGGCTTTCTTTCGCGGAACCCGGTTGGGTTTCCATTGTAGCAAATTGCTATATTTGGATGGATGTCTCAGTTTTCCTTTAATTACTTATCTCCACCTAGCGGATTTCCGCTGAATTATTACGTTATACACTTCCCTTTGCTTCGAGTTGTCGACAAATTCGACTTCGCCCTGCCATCTGCTAGCCGCCTGGTTAGCTCAGATGCTAGAGCGGCAGCCCCGGAAAGGCGGTGGTCCCGGATTCGAGTCCCGAACCAGGACGAATTTTTCCTCAACTGCGAGGCTTTCTTTCGCGGAACCCGGTTGGGTTTCCATTGTAGCAAATTGCTACATTTGGGTGGATGTCTCAGTTTTCCTTTAATTACTTATCTCCACCTAGCGGATTTCCGCTCAATTATTACGTTATACACTTCCCTTTGCTTCGAGTTGTCGACAAATTCGACTTCGCCCTGCCATCTGCTAGCCGCCTGGTTAGCTCAGATGGTAGAGTGGCTGCCCCGGAAAGGCGGTGGTCCCGGGTTCAAGTCCCGGACCAGGACGAATTTTTCCTCATACTGCGAGGCTTTCTTTCGCGGAACCCGGTTGGGTTTCCATTGTAGCAAATTGCTATATTTGGATGGATGTCTCAGTTTTCCTTTAATTACTTATCTCCACCTAGCAGATTTCCGCTAATTATTACGTTACACACTTCCCTTTGCTTCGAGTTGTCAACAAATTCGACTTCGCCCTGTCATCTGCTAGCCGCCTGGTTAGCTCAGATGGTAGAGCGGCTGCCCCGGAAAGGCGGTGTCCCGGATTCGAGTCCCGGACCAGGACGAATTTTTCCTCAACTGCGAGGCTTTCTTTCGCGGAACCCGGTTGGGTTTCCATTGTAGCAAATTGCTACATTTGGGTGGATGTCTCAGTTTTCCTTTAATTACTTATCTCCACCTAGCGGATTTCCGCTCAATTATTACGTTATACACTTCCCTTTGCTTCGAGTTGTCGACAAATTTGACTTCGCCCTGTCATCTGCTAGCCGCCTGGTTAGCTCAGATGGTAGAGCGGCAGCCCCGGAAAGGCGGTGGTCCCGGGTTCGAGTCCCGGACCAGGACGAATTTTTCCTCAACTGCGAGGCTTTCTTTCGCGGAACCCGGTTGGGTTTCCATTGTAGCAAATTGCTACATTTGGGTGGATGTCTCAGTTTTCCTTTAATTACTTATCTCCACCTAGCGGATTTCCGCTAAACTATTACGTTATACACTTCCCTTTGCTTCGAGTTGTCGACAAATTCGACTTCGCCCTGTCATCTGCTAGCCGCCTGGTTAGCTCAGATGGTAGAGCGGCAGCCCCGGAAAGGCGGTGGTACCGGGTTGGAGTCCCGGACCAGGACGAATTTTTCCTCAACTGCGAGGCTTTCTTTCGCGGAAACCGGTTGGCTTTCCATTGTAGCAAATTGCTACATTTGGGTGGATGTCTCAGTTTTCCTTTAATTACTTAGTTTTTCAGAAAAAATTGGTTTAACGGTGAGTGGCGTCGAAAGATGCCATAGACTGGGTAAAAAGCAAGCAGGCAAGGTGCGACCAGTTATTTTGAAACTCCTCGACTTTCGTGAAAAAATGTCAATATTACGATCATGTCATAAGCTCAAAGGCTCAGGAATATCGATAGCCGAGGACTATTCAAAGCGAGTTCGGGAAATACGCAAACAACTCTGGAAAAGTTGTGAGAAAGAGAGAGCAGATGGAGCCAAGGTAAAACTAACTTTCGACAAACTAAGCATTGATAGCGTCCTATTTGGTTGGGACGAATCAAAGGGTTCTCGCTACAGGCTTAAAAGAAAATCAAACTGACTTTCGACTAAGACATCCCGGACCCTGAAAGTATTAAATGTCAATTGTAGGAGTATACTCAACAAGACCACTCAGTTGGAGGCTCTTCTGCTCTTGCACAACCCGGATATAGCAGTCTTGACTGAGACCTGGCTAAATGACACTGTGTTTGACAGTGAGTTCGTTCCCACCGGCTACAGTTCGTATCGAAAAGACCGTGATGCTAGAGGTGGGGGTGTTAGCATACTTTTTAAATCATCCTTGCGAATTTTTTTAATGCCTGAAATACCCAATGTAGAGTGTATTTTCTGTACAGCTTACTATGCAAATATTAGGTATGTTATTGCGGCAATATACCGACCCCCTAATTCTACCATTGCCGTATTTGATGAGCTGAGGCAATATCTGTGTACGAATGTAAAACCTGGTAATCGCATTATATTATCAGGAGATTTTAATTTGCCTAATGTAGACTGGGTAACATTCTCACTTAAAAAACATGACCCTCTAGGGGAAGCTATGCTGGACATTGCTTTTTCCTTTGACTTATTGCAAATTGTGGAACAAAGCACACGAATTCAAGGCAGTTCTCAGTCAATGCTCGACCTTTTTTTTGTCAGCGGATCAATTAGCGCCAAAACTAATTGCGAGATAGTACCTGGCATATCGGATCACGAGGCTGTACTACTCACCGTTGCAGATGCCGTGTTAGAAAAGAAATCTGAATGTTCATCTTACCGAAATTTCTCTCGAGCCGATGATGTATCAATTATTGATATACTTTCGCTTAATTTTGACGACTTTTCGAGTAGCGCGGAAGACGTAGTGTCGCTGTGGTGCAGGTTTAAAAAAATAGTAAAAGAGTGCATTGATCGCTTTGTGCCGTTGTCGATTAAAAAGAAAAATCGCAATAATCCGTGGATCTCCCGCGAGACATTGCGGCTCCAAAGGAAACTGAAACGTGTAAAGAAAAAATTAAAAATTGAAAACGAGCAGTCGGTAAAACAAAAGATCGACGCCATTTCCTCTCAGCTTAAAAGTCAAGTACATGCCGATAAACAACGCTACTATGGTGAATCGCTGCCAACTTTCATAACCACGGCTCCAGAGAAATTTTGGCGTTCTATTTCTCCGACCTCCAAGGAATGTGTTGTATTTCATGTTGATGGTAATGCAGTTCACGAAAGCAAAGAAATAGCAAATGCGTTTAATAAACACTTCAAGTCCGTCTATACAAGTGATAATGATGTAATGCCGCCTTTCGAAATGTCTGTGCCGCCTATATCCGATGTCCAAATAAGCGAACCAGGTATACTAAACATGCTCTTACAACTGAACATTAAAAAATCTTCTGGCCCGGACAACATTCCAAACGCATTTTTAAAACGGTATGCAGAATGGGCATCTAAGTACTTGCACGTTCTGTTCACAAGGTCATTGTGCGAGGGACAAGTACCGAGTGACTGGAGGACGGCCAGAGTGAAGCCACTACACAAAACAGGAAAAAAGCACTGCATTCAAAACTACCGTCCAATTTCTTTAACATCTACGGTATGTAAACTTTGGAACACATAATCCATAATCATATCTCAGAATTCTTGGATAACAATAATATACTAACAAAGCATCAACACGGATTCAGAAAAGGCTACTCTACAATTACCCAATTGGTTTTAACAGTGCACGACTTTGCGAAAGCAATTAACAATGGGAAACAAATAGATGCTATTTTCATGGATTTTTCAAAGGCTTTCGACAAGGTCTCTCACAAAAAACTACTTTACAAATTGAGCAAGATACTGAAAAACTCCCGACTAATTAATTGGCTCACAGCATACCTTGATGGCAGAGAACAATTTGTTGTTTTTAATAATAATTCTTCTCAACGACTTCCGGTAGACTCTGGTGTTCCGCAGGGCTCGGTCCTTGGACCTCTCTTGTTCCTTTTATTTATTAATGATATGCTGCATGGTATTCCAGTTATGGTTAAGCTTTATGCTGATGACTGTGTATTGTACTCAGAAATAGACAATATTACTGACCAGGAGTTGCTGAACAATGCTTTTCGACAAATTGTCGACTGGTGCGATGCCTGGCAAATGTCGATTAATTACGATAAAACTGTTTTTATGTCCATTTCACATAAGAAGCATAAACTAACGTTTCTGTACGGTATTAATAACATCATTCTTTCCGAAGTAACACATTATAAGTATCTTGGACTCTGGATCACAAATGACCTCACTTGGACTAAGCACCGTGAATATGTAATAGCTAATGCTAACCGCAAGCTCTTTTTTTTAAGGAGGGCCTTGAAACTTTCTACTCCCACTGTACGCCTACTGGCATATAAAGCTATAATTCTGCCGATGCTAGACTATGCATGTGTAATTTGGGACCCTTTTACTAAAACTGGCACTAACAAGATAGAAATGGTGCAAAGAAAAGCAGCTCGTTTTATTTATAACAGCTTCGGACGCACTTCAGTAACAGACCTCTTAACGAAAGCAAACCTGCCACCATTAATTCAAAGAAACCGTCTATCACGACTAAAATTCCTTTTTCAGCTCATCAATGGTCATTATAAGACAGATCTCACGGGAATAATTACTTTTTCATCGGGTTATGCTACTAGGCAACGACATAGCCGAACAATAACCCCATTTATTACGCGTAATAATTGTTTTAAGTATTCTTTCTTCCCACGAACAGTCGTTGAATGGAATCACCTAACCAATGACCAAGTTTTAAAATCATCACTTTCGGCATTTGTTTCAAGTATTGAGTAAAAATTTGTTATCTTGCTGTGTTACTGCTATGTTTCAAGCTCTGTTGACCTGATTTGTATTGTGTTCGTTGCCTATGCTATAGTGTTCTTTACATATGTATTGTTTCCCACCCTGCTAAAATCCCCACTGGGGATTGCAGTATTGATAAATAAAAAAAAAATAAAAAAATAACTTATCTCCACCTAGCGGATTTCCGCTAAACTATTACGTTATACACTTCCCTTTGCTTCGAGTTGTCGACAAATTCGACTTCGCCTTGTCATCTGCTAGCCGCCTGGTTAGCTCAGATGGTAGAGCGGCAGCCCCGGAAAGGCGGTGGTCCCGGGTTCGAGTCCCGGACCAGGACGAATTTTTCCTCAACTGCGAGGCTTTCTTTCGCGGAACCCGGTTGGGTTTCCATTGTAGCAAATTGCTACATTTGGGTGGATGTCTCAGTTTTCCTTTAATTACTTATCTCCACCTAGCAGATTTCCGCTCAATTATTACGTTATACACTTCCCTTTGCTTCGAGTTGTCAACAAATTCGACTTCGCCCTGTCATCTGCTAGCCGCCTGGTTAGCTCAGATGGTAGAGCGGCAGCCCCGGAAAGGCGGTGGTACCGGGTTCAAGTCCCGGACCAGGACGAATTTTTCCTCAACTGCGAGGCTTTCTTTCGCGGAACCCGGTTGGGTTTCCATTGTAGCAAATTGCTACATTTGGGTGGATGTCTCAGTTTTCCTTTAATTACTTATCTCCACCTAGCGGATTTCCGCTCAATTATTACGTTATACACTTCCCTTTGCTTCGAGTTGTCGACAAATTCGACTTCGCCCTGTCATCTGCTAGCCGCCTGGTTAGCTCAGATGGTAGAGTGGCTGCCCCGGAAAGGCGGTGGTCCCGGGTTCGAGTCCCGGACCAGGACGAATTTTTCCTCAACTGCGAGGCTTTCTTTCGCGGAACCCGGTTGGGTTTCCATTGTAGCAAATTGCTACATTTGGGTGGATGTCTCAGTTTTCCTTTAATTACTTATCTCCACCTAGCGGATTTCCGCTCAATTATTACGTTATACACTTCCCTTTGCTTCGAGTTGTCGACAAATTCGACTTCGCCCTGTCATCTGCTAGCCGCCTGGTTAGCTCAGATGGTAGAGCGGCTGCCCCGGAAAGGCGGTGGTCCCGGGTTCAAGTCCCGGACCAGGACGAATTTTTCCTCAACTGCGAGGCTTTCTTTCGCGGAACCCGGTTGGGTTTCCATTGTAGCAAATTGCTACATTTGGGTGGATGTCTCAGTTTTCCTTTAATTACTTATCTCCACCTAGCGGATTTCCGCTCAATTATTACGTTATACACTTCCCTTTGCTTCGAGTTGTCGACAAATTCGACTTCGCCCTGCCATCTGCTAGCCGCCTGGTTAGCTCAGATGGTAGAGCGGCTGCCCCGGAAAGGCGGTGGTCCCGGGTTCAAGTCCCGGACCAGGACGAATTTTTCCTCAACTGCGAGGCTTTCTTTCGCGGAACCCGGTTGGGTTTCCATTGTAGCAAATTGCTATATTTGGATGGATGTCTCAGTTTTCCTTTAATTACTTATCTCCACCTAGCAGATTTCCGCTCAATTATTACGTTATACACTTCCCTTTGCTTCGAGTTGTCGACAAATTCGACTTCGCCCTGTCATCTGCTAGCCGCCTGGTTAGCTCAGATGGTAGAGCGGCTGCCCCGGAAAGGCGGTGGTCCCGGGTTCAAGTCCCGGACCAGGACGAATTTTTCCTCAACTGCGAGGCTTTCTTTCGCGGAACCCGGTTGGGTTTCCATTGTAGCAAATTGCTACATTTGGGATGGATGTCTCAGTTTTCCTTTAATTACTTATCTCCACCTAGCGGATTTCCGCTCAATTATTACGTTATACACTTCCCTTTGCTTCGAGTTGTCGACAAATTCGACTTCGCCCTGCCATCTGCTAGCCGCCTGGTTAGCTCAGATGGTAGAGCGGCTGCCCCGGAAAGGCGGTGGTCCCGGGTTCAAGTCCCGGACCAGGACGAATTTTTCCTCAACTGCGAGGCTTTCTTTCGCGGAACCCGGTTGGGTTTCCATTGTAGCAAATTGCTACATTTGGGTGGATGTCTCAGTTTTCCTTTAATTACTTATCTCCACCTAGCGGATTTCCGCTCAATTATTACGTTATACACTTCCCTTTGCTTCGAGTTGTCAACAAATTCGACTTCGCCCTGTCATCTGCTAGCCGCCTGGTTAGCTCAGATGGTAGAGCGGCTGCCCCGGAAAGGCGGTGGTCCCGGGTTCAAGTCCCGGACCAGGACGAATTTTTCCTCAACTGCGAGGCTTTCTTTCGCGGAACCCGGTTGGGTTTCCATTGTAGCAAATTGCTATATTTGGATGGATGTCTCAGTTTTCCTTTAATTACTTATCTCCACCTAGCGGATTTCCGCTCAATTATTACGTTATACACTTCCCTTTGCTTCGAGTTGTCGACAAATTCGACTTCGCCCTGTCATCTGCTAGCCGCCTGGTTAGCTCAGATGGTAGAGCGGCTGCCCCGGAAAGGCGGTGGTCCCGGTTCGAAGTCCCGGACCAGGACGAATTTTTCCTCAACTGCGAGGCTTTCTTTCGCGGAACCCGGTTGGGTTTCCATTGTAGCAAATTGCTACATTTGGGTGGATGTCTCAGTTTTCCTTTAATTACTTATCTCCACCTAGCGGATTTCCGCTCAATTATTACGTTATACACTTCCCTTTGCTTCGAGTTGTCGACAAATTCGACTTCGCCCTGCCATCTGCTAGCCGCCTGGTTAGCTCAGATGGTAGAGCGGCAGCCCCGGAAAGGCGGTGGTCCCGGGTTCGAGTCCCGGACCAGGACGAATTTTTCCTCAACTGCGAGGCTTTCTTTCGCGGAACCCGGTTGGGTTTCCATTGTAGCAAATTGCTACATTTGGGTGGATGTCTCAGTTTTCCTTTAATTACTTATCTCCACCTAGCGGATTTCCGCTCAATTATTACGTTATACACTTCCCTTTGCTTCGAGTTGTCGACAAATTCGACTTCGCCCTGTCATCTGCTAGCCGCCTGGTTAGCTCAGATGGTAGAGCGGCTGCCCCGGAAAGGCGGTGGTCCCGGGTTCAAGTCCCGGACCAGGACGAATTTTTCCTCAACTGCGAGGCTTTCTTTCGCGGAACCCGGTTGGGTTTCCATTGTAGCAAATTGCTACATTTGGGTGGATGTCTCAGTTTTCCTTTAATTACTTATCTCCACCTAGCAGATTTCCGCTCAATTATTACGTTATACACTTCCCTTTGCTTCGAGTTGTCAACAAATTCGACTTCGCCCTGTCATCTGCTAGCCGCCTGGTTAGCTCAGATGGTAGAGCGGCTGCCCCGGAAAGGCGGTGGTCCCGGATTCGAGTCCCGGACCAGGACGAATTTTTCCTCAACTGCGAGGCTTTCTTTCGCGGAACCCGGTTGGGTTTCCATTGTAGCAAATTGCTACATTTGGGTGGATGTCTCAGTTTTCCTTTAATTACTTATCTCCACCTAGCGGATTTCCGCTCAATTATTACGTTATACACTTCCCTTTGCTTCGAGTTGTCGACAAATTCGACTTCGCCCTGTCATCTGCTAGCCGCCTGGTTAGCTCAGATGGTAGAGCGGCAGCCCCGGAAAGGCGGTGGTACCGGGTTCAAGTCCCGGACCAGGACGAATTTTTCCTCAACTGCGAGGCTTTCTTTCGCGGAACCCGGTTGGGTTTCCATTGTAGCAAATTGCTACATTTGGGTGGATGTCTCAGTTTTCCTTTAATTACTTATCTCCACCTAGCAGATTTCCGCTCAATTATTACGTTATACACTTCCCTTTGCTTCGAGTTGTCGACAAATTCGACTTCGCCCTGTCATCTGCTAGCCGCCTGGTTAGCTCAGATGGTAGAGCGGCAGCCCCGGAAAGGCGGTGGTACCGGGTTCGAGTCCCGGACCAGGACGAATTTTTCCTCAACTGCGAGGCTTTCTTCGCGGAACCCGGTTGGGTTTCCATTGTAGCAAATTGCTACATTTGGGTGGATGTCTCAGTTTTCCTTTAATTACTTATCTCCACCTAGCGGATTTCCGCTCAATTATTACGTTATACACTTCCCTTTGCTTCGAGTTGTCGACAAATTCGACTTCGCCCTGTCATCTGCTAGCCGCCTGGTTAGCTCAGATGGTAGAGCGGCAGCCCCGGAAAGGCGGTGGTACCGGGTTCGAGTCCCGGACCAGGACGAATTTTTCCTCAACTGCGAGGCTTTCTTTCGCGGAACCCGGTTGGGTTTCCATTGTAGCAAATTGCTACATTTGGGTGGATGTCTCAGTTTTCCTTTAATTACTTATCTCCACCTAGCGGATTTCCGCTCAATTATTACGTTATACACTTCCCTTTGCTTCGAGTTGTCGACAAATTCGACTTCGCCCTGTCATCTGCTAGCCGCCTGGTTAGCTCAGATGGTAGAGCGGCTAGCCCCGGAAAGGCGGTGGTCCCGGGTTCAAGTCCCGGACCAGGACGAATTTTTCCTCAACTGCGAGGCTTTCTTTCGCGGAACCCGGTTGGGTTTCCATTGTAGCAAATTGCTACATTTGGGTGGATGTCTCAGTTTTCCTTTAATTACTTATCTCCACCTAGCAGATTTCCGCTCAATTATTACGTTATACACTTCCCTTTGCTTCGAGTTGTCAACAAATTCGACTTCGCCCTGTCATCTGCTAGCCGCCTGGTTAGCTCAGATGGTAGAGCGGCTGCCCCGGAAAGGCGGTGGTCCCGGGTTCGAGTCCCGGACCAGGACGAATTTTTCCTCAACTGCGAGGCTTTCTTTCGCGGAACCCGGTTGGGTTTCCATTGTAGCAAATTGCTACATTTGGGTGGATGTCTCAGTTTTCCTTTAATTACTTATCTCCACCTAGCGGATTTCCGCTCAATTATTACGTTATACACTTCCCTTTGCTTCGAGTTGTCGACAAATTCGACTTCGCCCTGTCATCTGCTAGCCGCCTGGTTAGCTCAGATGGTAGAGCGGCAGCCCCGGAAAGGCGGTGGTCCCGGGTTCGAGTCCCGGACCAGGACGAATTTTTCCTCAACTGCGAGGCTTTCTTTCGCGGAACCCGGTTGGGTTTCCATTGTAGCAAATTGCTACATTTGGGTGGATGTCTCAGTTTTCCTTTAATTACTTATCTCCACCTAGCAGATTTCCGCTCAATTATTACGTTATACACTTCCCTTTGCTTCGAGTTGTCGACAAATTCGACTTCGCCCTGTCATCTGCTAGCCGCCTGGTTAGCTCAGATGGTAGAGCGGCTGCCCCGGAAAGGCGGTGGTCCCGGGTTCAAGTCCCGGACCAGGACGAATTTTTCCTCAACTGCGAGGCTTTCTTTCGCGGAACCCGGTTGGGTTTCCATTGTAGCAAATTGCTACATTTGGGTGGATGTCTCAGTTTTCCTTTAATTACTTATCTCCACCTAGCGGATTTCCGCTCAATTATTACGTTATACACTTCCCTTTGCTTCGAGTTGTCGACAAATTCGACTTCGCCCTGCCATCTGCTAGCCGCCTGGTTAGCTCAGATGGTAGAGCGGCTGCCCCGGAAAGGCGGTGGTCCCGGGTTCAAGTCCCGGACCAGGACGAATTTTTCCTCAACTGCGAGGCTTTCTTTCGCGGAACCCGGTTGGGTTTCCATTGTAGCAAATTGCTACATTTGGGTGGATGTCTCAGTTTTCCTTTAATTACTTATCTCCACCTAGCGGATTTCCGCTCAATTATTACGTTATACACTTCCCTTTGCTTCGAGTTGTCAACAAATTCGACTTCGCCCTGTCATCTGCTAGCCGCCTGGTTAGCTCAGATGGTAGAGCGGCTGCCCCGGAAAGGCGGTGGTCCCGGGTTCAAGTCCCGGACCAGGACGAATTTTTCCTCAACTGCGAGGCTTTCTTTCGCGGAACCCGGTTGGGTTTCCATTGTAGCAAATTGCTACATTTGGGTGGATGTCTCAGTTTTCCTTTAATTACTTATCTCCACCTAGCGGATTTCCGCTCAATTATTACGTTATACACTTCCCTTTGCTTCGAGGTGTCGACAAATTCGACTTCGCCCTGCCATCTGCTAGCGGCCTGGTTTGCTCAGATGGTAGAGCGGCTGCCCCGGAAAGGCGGTGGTCCCGGGTTCGAGTCCCGGACCAGGACGAATTTTTCCTCAACTGCGAGGCTTTCTTTCGCGGAACCCGGTTGGGTTTCCATTGTAGCAAATTGCTACATTTGGGTGGATGTCTCAGTTTTCCTTTAATTACTTATCTCCACCTAGCGGATTTCCGCTCAATTATTACGTTATACACTTCCCTTTGCTTCGAGTTGTCGACAAATTCGACTTCGCCCTGTCATCTGCTAGCCGCCTGGTTAGCTCAGATGGTAGAGCGGCAGCCCCGGAAAGGCGGTGGTCCCGGGTTCGAGTCCCGGACCAGGACGAATTTTTCCTCAACTGCGAGGCTTTCTTTCGCGGAACCCGGTTGGGTTTCCATTGTAGCAAATTGCTACATTTGGGTGGATGTCTCAGTTTTCCTTTAATTACTTATCTCCACCTAGCGGATTTCCGCTCAATTATTACGTTATACACTTCCCTTTGCTTCGAGTTGTCGACAAATTCGACTTCGCCCTGTCATCTGCTAGCCGCCTGGTTAGCTCAGATGGTAGAGTGGCTGCCCCGGAAAGGCGGTGGTCCCGGGTTCAAGTCCCGGACCAGGACGAATTTTTCCTCAACTGCGAGGCTTTCTTTCGCGGAACCCGGTTGGGTTTCCATTGTAGCAAATTGCTACATTTGGGTGGATGTCTCAGTTTTCCTTTAATTACTTATCTCCACCTAGCAGATTTCCGCTCAATTATTACGTTATACACTTCCCTTTGCTTCGAGTTGTCAACAAATTCGACTTCGCCCTGTCATCTGCTAGCCGCCTGGTTAGCTCAGATGGTAGAGCGGCTGCCCCGGAAAGGCGGTGGTCCCGGGTTCGAGTCCCGGACCAGGACGAATTTTTCCTCAACTGCGAGGCTTTCTTTCGCGGAACCCGGTTGGGTTTCCATTGTAGCAAATTGCTACATTTGGGTGGATGTCTCAGTTTTCCTTTAATTACTTATCTCCACCTAGCGGATTTCCGCTCAATTATTACGTTATACACTTCCCTTTGCTTCGAGTTGTCGACAAATTCGACTTCGCCCTGTCATCTGCTAGCCGCCTGGTTAGCTCAGATGGTAGAGTGGCTGCCCCGGAAAGGCGGTGGTCCCGGGTTCAAGTCCCGGACCAGGACGAATTTTTCCTCAACTGCGAGGCTTTCTTTCGCGGAACCCGGTTGGGTTTCCATTGTAGCAAATTGCTACATTTGGGTGGATGTCTCAGTTTTCCTTTAATTACTTATCTCCACCTAGCGGATTTCCGCTCAATTATTACGTTATACACTTCCCTTTGCTTCGAGTTGTCAACAAATTCGACTTCGCCCTGTCATCTGCTAGCCGCCTGGTTAGCTCAGATGGTAGAGCGGCAGCCCCGGAAAGGCGGTGGTACCGGGTTCGAGTCCCGGACCAGGACGAATTTTTCCTCAACTGCGAGGCTTTCTTTCGCGGAACCCGGTTCGGTTTCCATTGTAGCAAATTGCTACATTTGGGTGGATGTCTCAGTTTTCCTTTAATTACTTATCTCCACCTAGCGGATTTCCGCTCAATTATTACGTTATACACTTCCCTTTGCTTCGAGTTGTCGACAAATTCGACTTCGCCCTGTCATCTGCTAGCCGCCTGGTTAGCTCAGATGGTAGAGCGGCAGCCCCGGAAAGGCGGTGGTCCCGGGTTCGAGTCCCGGACCAGGACGAATTTTTCCTCAACTGCGAGGCTTTCTTTCGCGGAACCCGGTTGGGTTTCCATTGTAGCAAATTGCTACATTTGGGTGGATGTCTCAGTTTTCCTTTAATTACTTATCTCCACCTAGCGGATTTCCGCTAAACTATTACGTTATACACTTCCCTTTGCTTCGAGTTGTCGACAAATTCGACTTCGCCCTGTCATCTGCTAGCCGCCTGGTTAGCTCAGATGGTAGAGCGGCAGCCCCGGAAAGGCGGTGGTCCCGGGTTCAAGTCCCGGACCAGGACGAATTTTTCCTCAACTGCGAGGCTTTCTTTCGCGGAACCCGGTTGGGTTTCCATTGTAGCAAATTGCTACATTTGGGTGGATGTCTCAGTTTTCCTTTAATTACTTATCTCCACCTAGCGGATTTCCGCTCAATTATTACGTTATACACTTCCCTTTGCTTCGAGTTGTCAACAAATTCGACTTCGCCCTGTCATCTGCTAGCCGCCTGGTTAGCTCAGATGGTAGAGCGGCAGCCCCGGAAAGGCGGTGGTCCCGGGTTCGAGTCCCGGACCAGGACGAATTTTTCCTCAACTGCGAGGCTTTCTTTCGCGGAACCCGGTTGGGTTTCCATTGTAGCAAATTGCTACATTTGGGTGGATGTCTCAGTTTTCCTTTAATTACTTATCTCCACCTAGCGGATTTCCGCTCAATTATTACGTTATACACTTCCCTTTGCTTCGAGTTGTCGACAAATTCGACTTCGCCCTGTCATCTGCTAGCCGCCTGGTTAGCTCAGATGGTAGAGCGGCAGCCCCGGAAAGGCGGTGGTCCCGGGTTCGAGTCCCGGACCAGGACGAATTTTTCCTCAACTGCGAGGCTTTCTTTCGCGGAACCCGGTTGGGTTTCCATTGTAGCAAATTGCTACATTTGGGTGGATGTCTCAGTTTTCCTTTAATTACTTATCTCCACCTAGCAGATTTCCGCTCAATTATTACGTTATACACTTCCCTTTGCTTCGAGTTGTCAACAAATTCGACTTCGCCCTGTCATCTGCTAGCCGCCTGGTTAGCTCAGATGGTAGAGCGGCAGCCCCGGAAAGGCGGTGGTCCCGGGTTCGAGTCCCGGACCAGGACGAATTTTTCCTCAACTGCGAGGCTTTCTTTCGCGGAACCCGGTTGGGTTTCCATTGTAGCAAATTGCTACATTTGGGTGGATGTCTCAGTTTTCCTTTAATTACTTATCTCCACCTAGCGGATTTCCGCTCAATTATTACGTTATACACTTCCCTTTGCTTCGAGTTGTCAACAAATTCGACTTCGCCCTGTCATCTGCTAGCCGCCTGGTTAGCTCAGATGGTAGAGCGGCAGCCCCGGAAAGGCGGTGGTCCCGGGTTCAAGTCCCGGACCAGGACGAATTTTTCCTCAACTGCGAGGCTTTCTTTCGCGGAACCCGGTTGGGTTTCCATTGTAGCAAATTGCTACATTTGGGTGGATGTCTCAGTTTTCCTTTAATTACTTATCTCCACCTAGCGGATTTCCGCTCAATTATTACGTTATACACTTCCCTTTGCTTCGAGTTGTCGACAAATTCGACTTCGCCCTGTCATCTGCTAGCCGCCTGGTTAGCTCAGATGGTAGAGCGGCTGCCCCGGAAAGGCGGTGGTCCCGGGTTCGAGTCCCGGACCAGGACGAATTTTTCCTCAACTGCGAGGCTTTCTTTCGCGGAACCCGGTTGGGTTTCCATTGTAGCAAATTGCTACATTTGGGTGGATGTCTCAGTTTTCCTTTAATTACTTATCTCCACCTAGCGGATTTCCGCTCAATTATTACGTTATACACTTCCCTTTGCTTCGAGTTGTCGACAAATTCGACTTCGCCCTGTCATCTGCTAGCCGCCTGGTTAGCTCAGATGGTAGAGCGGCAGCCCCGGAAAGGCGGTGGTCCCGGGTTCGAGTCCCGGACCAGGACGAATTTTTCCTCAACTGCGAGGCTTTCTTTCGCGGAACCCGGTTGGGTTTCCATTGTAGCAAATTGCTACATTTGGGTGGATGTCTCAGTTTTCCTTTAATTACTTATCTCCACCTAGCGGATTTCCGCTCAATTATTACGTTATACACTTCCCTTTGCTTCGAGTTGTCAACAAATTCGACTTCGCCCTGTCATCTGCTAGCCGCCTGGTTAGCTCAGATGGTAGAGCGGCAGCCCCGGAAAGGCGGTGGTCCCGGGTTCGAGTCCCGGACCAGGACGAATTTTTCCTCAACTGCGAGGCTTTCATTTCGAGGAACCCGGTTGGGTTTCCATTGTAGCAAATTGCTACATTTGGGTGGATGTCTCAGTTTTCCTTTAATTACTTATCTCCACCTAGCGGATTTCCGCTCAATTATTACGTTATACACTTCCCTTTGCTTCGAGTTGTCGACAAATTCGACTTCGCCCTGTCATCTGCTAGCCGCCTGGTTAGCTCAGATGGTAGAGCGGCAGCCCCGGAAAGGCGGTGGTCCCGGGTTCGAAGTCCCGGACCAGGACGAATTTTTCCTCAACTGCGAGGCTTTCTTTCGCGGAACCCGGTTGGGTTTCCATTGTAGCAAATTGCTACATTTGGGTGGATGTCTCAGTTTTCCTTTAATTACTTATCTCCACCTAGCGGATTTCCGCTCAATTATTACGTTATACACTTCCCTTTGCTTCGAGTTGTCGACAAATTCGACTTCGCCCTGTCATCTGCTAGCCGCCTGGTTAGCTCAGATGGTAGAGCGGCTGCCCCGGAAAGGCGGTGGTCCCGGGTTCGAGTCCCGGACCAGGACGAATTTTTCCTCAACTGCGAGGCTTTCTTTCGCGGAACCCGGTTGGGTTTCCATTGTAGCAAATTGCTACATTTGGGTGGATGTCTCAGTTTTCCTTTAATTACTTATCTCCACCTAGCGGATTTCCGCTCAATTATTACGTTATACACTTCCCTTTGCTTCGAGTTGTCGACAAATTCGACTTCGCCCTGCCATCTGCTAGCCGCCTGGTTAGCTCAGATGGTAGAGTGGCTGCCCCGGAAAGGCGGTGGTCCCGGGTTCGAGTCCCGGACCAGGACGAATTTTTCCTCAACTGCGAGGCTTTCTTTCGCGGAACCCGGTTGGGTTTCCATTGTAGCAAATTGCTACATTTGGGTGGATGTCTCAGTTTTCCTTTAATTACTTATCTCCACCTAGCAGATTTCCGCTCAATTATTACGTTATACACTTCCCTTTGCTTCGAGTTGTCAACAAATTCGACTTCGCCCTGTCATCTGCTAGCCGCCTGGTTAGCTCAGATGGTAGAGCGGCAGCCCCGGAAAGGCGGTGGTACCGGGTTCGAGTCCCGGACCAGGACGAATTTTTCCTCAACTGCGAGGCTTTCATTCGAGGAACCCGGTTCGGTTTCCATTGTAGCAAATTGCTACATTTGGGTGGATGTCTCAGTTTTCCTTTAATTACTTATCTCCACCTAGTGGATTTCCGCTAAACTATTACGTTATACACTTCCCTTTGCTTCGAGTTGTCGACAAATTCGACTTCGCCCTGTCATCTGCTAGCCGCCTCCCCGCAGGGGCGTCTGCGTCAGCAGGCGTTTGGTGTGTTGCGACACCACGGACCCGAGCACATGAGGGTCGGACCCTCCCGCGTTTAACCGTGCGTGGCTTAGCCGTGTCCGGGGAAAAGGGGATCCTGGGGGTTGAGCCGAAGCCGGGTGTTTGGACCTTTAAGGCCCCTCGGCAGAGGCAACACACCCCTTTGGCCTCGGCTTCACGTAGACGGCACCCCCGGACTGACCCACCCGGGGGAAATCGGTAGTTGCCTTTTCCTGTCCTCCTCTTCAATCCTTCGTCTTTTCCTCTCACTTTGAATCTTTCCTGTCTCCTTCTCACTTCTGAACTTCTGATTTTCCAGGCAGCTAGGGTTAACCTTGTGTGAGATAGCCAACCTTGGTTATATCATATTTGGTTATAGTGGTTGTGTGCAGCTGGCGTTGGCAGGTCTTGTTCATAACAACCCTGTCGCGTCCCCTTGTTGGGCTCCACGGTGGGCGGCTGGCACCGCTGCCGAAATCATTTTAATCTTTATGGCATCATCATACCCCAAACTCCCTGATCGCCCTCTTTTTAAAAGAGGGCGCACCGATGAATCCCTGAACTTCTTCGCAAAGACCACAGAAACTTTCCCACGTTTCCACGTGATTCATTGTGAAAACACTGACAAAAAAGCGACAAACATCTCACCCTTCTTAGTGTCAAAATGTCTCACTGAGGTCATTGGAAGTGGCTACAAAGCCACCAAGATGGCTAGTGGTGACCTTCTGATTGAAGTAAAAAGCAAAATGCAGTACGAGAAACTCACAAACCTGGTGGCATTTGGCGATAAAACCATATCTGTCAGCGCACACCGAACAATGAACACCGTCAAGGGTGTGGTTTCAGACAACGACCTCATGGATTTGACTGACGAAGAACTCCTGAATGGATGGAAAGAAGAAAACGTTATAAATGTACAACGCATAAAAATCAGGCGCGACAACAAAGAATTACCAACCAAACACATAGTACTTACATTTGGCTCTAGCACACTCCCGGATGCAATAGAAACAGGCTACCTCAAACTGCGTGTAAGACCTTACATTCCAAATCCACGACGCTGCTACAAATGTCAGAGGTTTGGCCATGCCTCTCAAAGCTGCCGAGGACAACTAACTTGTGCGAAATGCGCTACAAAAGATCACTCTGCTGATGAATGTACTGCTGAGGCCCATTGCGCGAACTGCGATGGCAACCACCCCGCATATTCCAGATCTTGCGCAGCCTGGAAGAAAGAAAAAGAGATAATCACTATCAAAGTCAAAGAGAACATCAGTTTCAGGGAAGCACGACAGCGTCTTTCACCTTCATTTTCAATGAAAACTTCTTTTGCCGAAGTGGTGCAACAGGGGGCAGCATCACGACGGACCCCGGCGGTTGCCCAAGGCACGCGCAGCGTACTGAGGAGACTGCCACCCGCCCCCATGGCGGGAGCAGCTAAGGCTGCCCTGCCCCTCTCGAAATCGGTCACACCCGAGGCCTCCACTAGCGCTGGCAGCAGCTATCGCAGCTCAGAGGCTAAGGAGGACCCATCGGCCTCCGGGCTGGTGAGGCCACAGCCTTCGTCCCTCGAGGCGAAGGCTACACGACGTACACATCCCTCGTTAGAGCGAGTGTCCAGCGCTTCGCAAGAGGCTATGGACACTACTCCAAGCAAAGTGGTGCAGCCAGCACCTAAAGAGCGGCCAAATTCTTTGGAACGCTCTAGAAAAGACAAAACCAAAATTACAGGGCCGCAAACGGCTCTGTAGGCTAAAACACGTTTCGTTTCGTACACACAGCACCAATTTAACTTCATTATGGACACGAAAATTATGCAGTGGAACGTAAGAGGCCTTCTTAGGAACCTCGACGATATCCAAGAACTTCTTTACCAACACAATCCGAAAGTGCTGTGTGTACAGGAAACGCACTTAAAATCAAAACATACGAACTTTCTCCGACAGTATGTTACGTTTCGTAAAGATCGCGATGATGCTCTCGCATCATCAGGAGGCGTTGCCATTGTGATTCACAAAAACATAGCATGTCAACGTTTGCAGCTACAAACGCCCCTTGAAGCAGTGGCAGTTCGACTTGTTCTTCTAAACAAACTCATAACCATTTGCTCGCTTTACATACCCCCCCATTACCACTTACACAAACATGAATTTCAGTCCTTTATAGACGAATTGCCAGAACCTTATCTTGTTCTTGGCGATCTCAATGCGCACAGTAGTCTGTGGGGCGACTCTCGTATCGATGCGCGAGGTCGTCTTGTTGAACAATTTCTTTTCTCGTCTGGCGCGTGCCTCCTGAATAAAAAGGAACCTACATTTTACTGTATCGCAAACAGAACATTTTCTTCTATTGATCTGAGCATAGCTTCCCCATCTCTATTTTCTGAACTTAAATGGGAAGTCATCAAAAATCCTTACGGGAGCGATCATTTCCCAATACTACTTAGAACAACAAAAAAAATGAGTCTTCACCACAAGCCCCTCGATGGAAGGTTGGTACAGCCGATTGGGAGAAATTTCGCACTCTTACTAGTAGCATCTCCTGGGCTGACATCTCTTCGTTAGGAATTGATGCTGCTGTTGAGTATTTCACTACCTTCATAATTGATGCCGCCTCTAAATCCATATCCGAAATAAGTGGTGTGGCATGCAAACGCCGTGTCCCATGGTGGAACGACGAATGTAGGAACGCTCGTAAGAAACAGAACAAAGCGTGGGGGTTGTTACGTGATTCTCCTACTGCGGAGAATCTTATGAATTTTGAGAAGGTAAAGTCCGAAGGCAGGAGAACGCGCCGACAGGCCAGAAGAGAGAGCTGGCAGAAGTTTTTATCAGGTATAAACTCGTATACAGATGAATCCAAAGTCTGGAACAGGGTAAATAAGGTAAGAGGACGACAAACATATTCACTCCCTTTGGTAAGCACACAGGGCGACAGCTTGGAAGACCAAGCGAACCTCCTGGGCGCACATTTTCAACTAGTGTCCAGCTCATCGCACTATTCCGAAACGTTTAAACGATACAAAGCCAGAATAGAAGGACAGAAGCTGGAACGAAAATGCAAAAAACGTGAGCCATATAACGAGCCATTAAGATTAGCTGAGCTACAGGCATCACTAAACTGCTGCAATAATTCTGCTCGAGGAAGCTGACCGTGTAATATATGAAATGCTGAAGCACCTTCCCCATGAAACACAGAAAACCCTCCTTTCCCTCTACAACACTGTATGGTCTTCCGGTGAGATCCCGTCTGCCTGGAAAGAGGCCATAGTGATCCCTATCCTGAAACAGGGCAAGGATCCATCGTCTGTTTCGAGTTACCGGCCTATAGCACTAACTAGCTGTCTCTGCAAAGTCTTCGAAAAAATGATAAACCGTCGCCTACTACATTTCCTAGAATCAAACAAACTACTTGACCCATACCAGTGCGGTTTTCGCGAGGGTCTATCCACCACTGACCATTTGATACGTATTGAGGCGCAGATACGCGAAGCTTTTGTTCACAAACAGTTCTTTCTGTCTGTATTCCTAGACATGAAAAAGGCCTACGACACCACATGGCGGTTTGGGATACTGAGAGGCCTCTCCCACTTTGGTATACGTGGTAATATGCTAAATGTGATTGAAAGTTATCTGCTGAATCGCACATTCCGTGTTCGAGTTGGCAATGCTTTATCGCGACCTTTTGTGCAGGAAACCGGAGTGCCGCAGGGTGGGGTGCTCAGTTGCACTCTCTTTATTATAAAAATGAATTCCTTGCGTCTATGCATCCCACGCAACATGTTCTATTCAACGTACGTCGATGATGTACAGATTGGATTTAAAGCGTGCAACCTTGCCATCTGTGAGCGGCAGGTTCAGCTTGGTCTGAACAAGGTGGCTAAATGGGCAGACGAGAATGGGTTCTGCCTAAATCCACAAAAGAGCACCTGCGTCCTTTTTTCTCGAAAGAGAGGACTGTACCCCGACCCCGACATTCACCTGCAAGGACAGAGTCTACCTGTAAAAACGGAACATAAATTCTTAGGCATAATTCTTGACACAAAGCTGACATTCATACCAGACCTAAAATATCTAAAAAACAAGTGCATGAAAACAATGAATATTTTAAAAGTGTTGTCACACACTACATGGGGTAGCGACAAAATATGTCTCTTA
This sequence comes from Dermacentor silvarum, assembly GCF_013339745.2. Lineage (NCBI taxonomy): Eukaryota > Metazoa > Arthropoda > Arachnida > Ixodida > Ixodidae > Dermacentor > Dermacentor silvarum. Next base: position 28,095,049 of record NC_051156.1, read on the forward strand.
AACGTGTATAAAAGCCTCATACGAACACGCCTAGACTACGGGGCCATAATTTATCAGTCAGCCACCCCAACCGCGTTGAAGATGCTGGACCCCATCCACCATCTAGGTATTCGCTTGTCTACAGGTGCCTTTAGGACAAGCCCTGTAGAAAGCCTTTACGTGGAATCCAATGAGTGGTCCCTCCACTTGCAGAGGACCTACACAGCTTTCATATATTTCCTTAGAGTGAACGCAAACAGTGAACATCCTTCATATTCCACCGTAAATGATTTGTCCAGCTCCCACCTCTTTCATAACCGCCCTGCAGTAAGAGAGCCCTTCTCGTTGCGTGTGAGAAGTCTGGCTGAGGAAATGGATGTCCCACTTTTTGAACATCGTCTAATGACACCCACTATACAGGTCGCACCGTGGCAGTGGCAGATTGTAGAGTGTGATTTGTCCTTTTTACATGTTACGAAGCACGCCCCCGTTGCACACATTCGAATGCACTTCCTTGAACTGCAGCATAAATACTCCTGTCCGGAATTTTACACCGATGCATCAAAGTCTCATGCTGGCGTCTCTTATGCAGCGGTTGGCCCATCATTTTCAGATGCCGACGCCCTGCACCCACAAACGAGCATTTTTACAGCAGAGGCTTATGCAATACTGTCGGCTCTTAAACATATCAAGGACTCGAAAATACCCAAAGCAATCATCTACACAGACTCGCTGAGCGTAGTAAAAGCTTTAAAATCTCTTAAAAGGCACAAAAATCCCATAATAGTATCGCTTTATTCATTCATATGTAGTATTTATGCGTCTGGGCAGCATGTTGTGGTGTGCTGGGTGCCAGGACACCGAGACATCGAGGGAAATGTACTGGCAGACCAGCTTGCCACATCCGTCGAGGCAAAAGCTGGCAACACATCTATGCCCGTCCCTGTTCATGATATGAAGCCATATCTACGCAAGAGACTTCGAGTCCATTGGCAGCGTTTGTGGGACGGCCAGACTCATAACAAGCTCCATTCAATTAAGCCCCATTTAGGAAACTGGCCATCGACCACGAAATCTAGAAGAAATGATGTCCTAATCTGTAGGCTCAGAATAGGACACACTTACAGCACGCATAATTACCTGCTGTCTGGAGGCGAACCCCCAACCTGTACTAGATGCGGGGAAGCACTTACTGTACTTCACATCCTAGTACAGTGTCCATTAATAGAACCTGAAAGAAAAAAGCACTTTGTTCAAGCCTTTAAAGAGAATATACCACTTCACCCAGCTATGTTTTTACATAATGACCCGATATTTCCGCACGATTCAGTTTTAGCCTTTTTAAACGACCTCGACATTTTGCAAGTTCTTCGCCCGAAAGATTCGTAGCGGCATCCTCTTCCAGAAGACGCTGCTGCGACAGCATAATTGGATTGCACTCTCCTCCAGGCCCTTGCTTCTAAGGGTCTCTGTGAGGCAGTAGTGCCTTGTATCTCTTACAACTTTTTTATACTATATTATATTCATTGCGCCCCTATCACGTCATTGTCATGATCTTAGTATTTTTGTCTCTTACGCACCTTTAGTGCGCAGGATTTTAGGCCCCTTTACAGCCACCCTACACATTATCCACTGTCATTGATCATACCATTGCTCACTCAGTACACCACGTCTTGGCGCTCTTTGGCCATAGCTGGCCCTTCCGCCACAAAACAACATATATCATCATCTGCTAGCCGCCTGGTTACCTCAAATGGTAGAGCGGCAGCCCCGGAAAGGCGGTGGTACCGGGTTCGAGTCCCGGACCAGGACGAATTTTTCCTCAACTGCGAGGCTTTCTTTCGCGGAACCCGGTTGGCTTTCCATTGTAGCAAATTGCTACATTTGGGTGGATGTCTCAGTTTTCCTTTAATTACTTATCTCCACCTAGCAGATTTCCGCTCAATTATTACGTTATACACTTCCCTTTGCTTCGAGTTGTCGACAAATTCGACTTCGCCCTGTTATCTGCTAGCCGCCTGGTTAGCTCAGATGGTAGAGCGGCAGCCCCGGAAAGGCGGTGGTACCGGGTTCAAGTCCCGGACCAGGACGAATTTTTCCTCAACTGCGAGGCTTTCTTTCGCGGAACCCGGTTGGGTTTCCTTTGTAGCAAATTGCTACATTTGGGTGGATGTCTCAGTTTTCCTTTAATTACTTATCTCCACCTAGCAGATTTCCGCTATTTTATTACGTTATACACTTCCCTTTGCTTCGAGTTGTCAACAAATTCGACTTCGCCCTGTCATCTGATAGCCGCCTGGTTAGCTCAGATGGTAGAGCGGCAGCCCTGGAAAGGCGGTGGTACCGGGTTCAAGTCCCGGACCAGGACGAATTTTTCCTCAACAGCGAGGCTTTCTTTCGCGGAACCCGGTTGGGTTTCCATTGTAGCAAATTGCTACATTTGGGTGGATGTCTCAGTTTTCCTTTAATTACTTATCTCCACCTAGCGGATTTCCGCTCAATTATTACGTTATACACTTCCCTTTGCTTCGAGTTGTCAACAAATTCGACTTCGCCCTGTCATCTGCTAGCCGCCTGGTTAGCTCAGATGGTAGAGCGGCAGCCCCGGAAAGGCGGTGCCCCGGATTCGAGTCCCGGACCAGGACGAATTTTTCCTCAACTGCGAGGCTTTCTTTCGCGGAACCCGGTTGGGTTTCCATTGTAGCAAGTTGCTACATTTGGGTGGATGTCTCAGTTTTCCTTTAATTACATAACTCCACCTAGCAGATTTCCGCTCAATTATTACGTTATACACTTCCCTTTGCTTCGAGTTGTCGACAAATTCGACTTCGCCCTGTCATCTGCTAGCCGCCTGGTTACCTCAGATGGTAGAACGGCAGCCCCGGAAAGGCGGTGGTACCGGGTTAGAGTCCCGGACCAGGACGAATTTTTCCTCAACTGCGAGGCTTTCATTCGAGGAACCCGGTTCGGTTTCCAATGTAGCAAGTTGCTACATTTGGGTGGATGTCTCAGTTTTCCTTTAATTACTTATCTCCACCTAGCAGATTTCCGCTCAATTATTACGTTATACACTTCCCTTTGCTTCGAGTTGTCAACAACTTCGACTTCGCCCTGTCATCTGCTAGCCGCTTGGTTAGCTCAGATGGTAGAGCGGCAGCCCCGGAAAGGCGGTGGTACCGGGTTCAAGTCCCGGACCAGGACGAATTTTTCCTCAACTGCGAGGCTTTCTTTCGCGGAACCCGGTTGGGTTTCCATTGTAGCAAATTGCTACATTTGGGTGGATGTCTCAGTTTTCCTTTAATTACTTATCTCCACCTAGCGGATTTCCGCTCAATTATTACGTTATACACTTCCCTTTGCTTCGAGTTGTCAACAAATTCGACTTCGCCCTGTCATCTGCTAGCCGCCTGGTTAGCTCAGATGGTAGCGCGGCAGCCCCGGAAAGGCGGTGCCCCGGATTCGAGTCCCGGACCAGGACGAATTTTTCCTCAACTGCGAGGCTTTCTTTCGCGGAACCTCCACTGTAGCAAATTGCTACATTTGGGTGGATGTCTCAGTTTTCCTTTAATTACTTATCTCCACCTAGCAGATTTCCGCTCAATTATTACGTTATACACTTCCATTTGCTTCGAGTTGTCAACAAATTCGACTTCGCCCTGTCATCTGCTAGCCGCCTGGTTAGCTCAGATGGTAGAGCGGCAGCCCCGGAAAGGCGGTGGTACCGGGTTCGAGTCCCGGACCAGGACGAATTTTTCCTCAACTGCGAGGCTTTCATTCGAGGAACCCGGTTCGGTTTCCATTGTAGCAAACTGCAACATTTGGGTGGATGTCTCAGTTCTCCTTTAATTACTTATCTCCACCTAGCGGATTTCCGCTAAACTATTACATTATACACTTCCCTTTGCTTCGAGTTGTCGACAAATTCGACTTCGCCCTGTCATCTGCTAGCCGCCTGGTTACCTCAGATGGTAGAGCGGCCGCCCCGGAAAGGCGGTGGTACCGGGTTCGAGTCCCGGACCAGGACGAATTTTTCCTCAACTGCGAGGCTTTCATTCGAGGAACCCGGTTCGGTTTCCATTGTAGCAAATTGCTACATTTGGGTGGATGTCTCAGTTTTCCTTTAATTACTTATCTCCACCTAGCGGATTTCCGCTCAACTATTACGTTATACACTTCCCTTTGCTTCGAGTTGTCGACAAATTCGACTTCGCCCTGTCATCTGCTAGCCGCCTGGTTAGCTCAGATGGTAGAGCGGCCGCCCCGGAAAGGCGGTGGTACCGGGTTCGAGTCCCGGACCAGGACGAATTTTTCCTCAACTGCGAGGCTTTCATTCGAGGAACCCGGTTGCGTTTCCATTGTAGCAAATTGCTACATTTGGGTGGATGTCTCAGTTTTCCTTTAATTACTTATCTCCACCTAGCAGATTTCCGCTCAATTATTACGTTATACACTTCCCTTTGCTTCGAGTTGTCAACAAATTCGACTTCGCCCTGTCATCTGCTAGCCGCCTCGTTAGCTCAGATGGTAGAGCGGCAGCCCCGGAAAGGCGGTGGTACCGGGTTCGAGTCCCGGACCAGGACGAATTTTTCCTCAACTGCGAGGCTTTCATTCGAGGAACCCGGTTCGGTTTCCATTGTAGCAAATTGCAACATTTGGGTGGATGTCTCAGTTTTCCTTTAATTACTTATCTCCACCTAGCGGATTTCCGCTAAACTATTACATTATACACTTCCCTTTGCTTCGAGTTGTCGACAAATTCGACTTCGCCCTGTCATCTGCTAGCCGCCTGGTTACCTCAGATGGTAGAGCGGCAGCCCCGGAAAGGCGGTGGTACCAGGTTCGAGTCCCGGACCAGGACGAATTTTTCCTCAACTGCGAGGCTTTCATTCGAGGAACCCGGTTCGGTTTCCATTGTAGCCAATTGCAACATTTGGGTGGATGTCTCAGTTTTCCTTTAATTACTTATCTCCACCTAGCGGATTTCCGCTAAACTATTACATTATACACTTCCCTTTGCTTCGAGTTGTCGACAAATTCGACTTCGCCCTGTCATCTGCTAGCCGCCTGGTTAGCTCAGATGGTAGAGCGGCAGCCCCGGAAAGGCAGTGGTACCGGGTTCGAGTCCCGGACCAGGACGAATTTTTCCTCAACTGCGAGGCTTTCATTCGAGGAACCCGGTTGGGTTTCCATTGTAGCCAATTGCAACATTTGGGTGGATGTCTCAGTTTTCCTTTAATTACTTATCTCCACCTAGCGGATTTCCGCTAAACTATTACATTATACACTTCCCTTTGCTTCGAGTTGTCGACAAATTCGACTTCGCCCTGTCATCTGCTAGCCGCCTGGTTACCTCAGATGGTAGAGCGGCAGCCCCGGAAAGGCGGTGGTACCAGGTTCGAGTCCCGGACCAGGACGAATTTTTCCTCAACTGCGAGGCTTTCATTCGAGGAACCCGGTTCGGTTTCCATTGTAGCCAATTGCAACATTTGGGTGGATGTCTCAGTTTTCCTTTAATTACTTATCTCCACCTAGCGGATTTCCGCTAAACTATTACATTATACACTTCCCTTTGCTTCGAGTTGTCGACAAATTCGACTTCGCCCTGTCATCTGCTAGCCGCCTGGTTAGCCTCAGATGGTAGAGCGGCAGCCCCGGAAAGGCGGTGGTACCAGGGTTCGAGTCCCGGACCAGGACGAATTTTTCCTCAACTGCGAGGCTTTCATTCGAGGAACCCGGTTCGGTTTCCATTGTAGCCAATTGCAACATTTGGGTGGATGTCTCAGTTTTCCTTTAATTACTTATCTCCACCTAGCGGATTTCCGCTAAACTATTACATTATACACTTCCCTTTGCTTCGAGTTGTCGACAAATTCGACTTCGCCCTGTCATCTGCTAGCCGCCTGGTTAGCTCAGATGGTAGAGCGGCAGCCCCGGAAAGGCAGTGGTACCGGGTTCGAGTCCCGGACCAGGACGAATTTTTCCTCAACTGCGAGGCTTTCATTCGAGGAACCCGGTTGGGTTTCCATTGTAGCAAATTGCTACATTTGGGTGGATGTCTCAGTTTTCCTTTAACTACTTATCTCCACCTAGCGGATTTCCGCTCAATTATTACGTTATACACTTCCTTTTGCTTCGAGTTGTCGACAAATTCGACTTCGCCCTGCCATCTGCTAGCCGCCTGCTTAGCTCAGATGGTAGAGTGGCTGCCCCTAAAAGGCGGTGGTCCCGGGTTCAAGTCCCGGACCAGGACGAATTTTTCCTCAACTGCGAGGCTTTCTTTCGCGGAACCCGGTTGGGTTTCTATTGTAGCATATTGCTACATTTGGGTGGATGTCTCAGTTTTCCTTTAATTACCTATCTCCACCTAGCAGATTTCCGCTCAATTATTACGTTATACACTTCCCTTTGCTTCGAGTTGTCAACAAATTCGACTTCGCCCTGTCATCTGCTAGCCGCCTGGTTAGCTCAGATGGTACAGTGGCAGCCCCGGAAAGGCGGTGGTACCGGGTTCGAGTCCCGGACCAGGACGAATTTTTCCTCAACTGCGAGGCTTTCATTCGAGGAACCCGGTTCGGTTTCCATTGTAGCAAATTGCTACATTTGGGTGGATGTCTCAGTTTTCCTTTAATTACTTATCTCCACCTAGCGGATTTCCGCTAAACTATTACGTTATGCACTTCGCTTTGCTTCGAGTTGTCGACAAATTCGACTTCGCCCTGTCATCTGCTAGCCGCCTGGTTAGCTCAGATGGTAGAGCGGCAGCCCCGGAAAGGCGGTGGTACCGGGTTCGAGTCCCGGACCAGGACGAATTTTTTCTCAACTGCGAGGCTTTCTTTCGCGGAACCCGGTTGGGTTTCCTTTGTAGCAAATTGCTACATTTGGGTGGATGTCTCAGTTTTCCTTTAATTACTTATCTCCACCTAGCAGATTTCCGCTATTTTATTACGTTATACACTTCCCTTTGCTTCGAGTTGTCAACAAATTCGACTTCGCCCTGTCATCTGCTAGCCGCCTGGTTAGCTCAGATGGTAGAGCGGCAGCCCTGGAAAGGCGGTGGTACCGGGTTCAAGTCCCGGACCAGGACGAATTTTTCCTCAACAGCGAGGCTTTCTTTCGCGGAACCCGGTTGGGTTTCCATTGTAGCAAATTGCTACATTTGGGTGGATGTCTCAGTTTTCCTTTAATTACTTATCTCCACCTAGCGGATTTCCGCTCAATTATTACGTTATACACTTCCCTTTGCTTCGAGTTGTCAACAAATTCGACTTCGCCCTGTCATCTGCTAGCCGCCTGGTTAGCTCAGATGGTAGAGCGGCAGCCCTGGAAAGGCGGTGCCCCGGATTCGAGTCCCGTACCAGGACGAATTTTTCCTCAACTGCGTGAACAATCCTATACAGTAGGGTAGGTAGCATGCTGTCAACCAAATCGACGTACAGTTTTTTCTTTCTCACTGAGCACAAATACTCCAGCGAAAACCGTGCACAGAGTATTCGAAAAGACGCAACTACTTCACGATAATAACCAGTCGCTCTTCTACTGATAACACTGGATGTAGTTAAAACAAATTCCGGCAGTTCTGTTGCCATTCTCGCCTGAATGACAGTGCGAAGAAAAGCATTTCGTTCATCGCGCAGGAAAAAGAACCGCGATACAATCTGTCTGATGAACAAGTGTGAGAGCCCAAGGCCTCCACTGCGAACACTGCGAAAAAGGTTTGTACGGCTGGTTCGCTCCCAAGTGGAATTCCATATAAAGGTAGCAAACACCCGGTGCACTTTTTGAACACTGACGCGAGACATGAACATTACTTGCAGTATATACCAGACTTTGGCAACCAAAAAAACATTGCAAGCTGAGGCACGCGCAAACACTGATAATCCCCGGCCTTGCCATCCCTTTATATTTTCTTTCATCAATTCTGTTTGTCCGCTCCATAACTGCGTGGAGTCTTGATAGTGCTCAAGGGACACACCTAGATAAGGTGCAGGCACTGTAGTCCATTGCATTCCGGCGAAATCAGTGGGCATCGCGTCCCAATTTCCATGCCATATGCCAACACTTTTTTCGAAGTTTATCTGGGCGCCCGTGTACTTGCAGAAAGATCTTGCAAGGCGGACAGCCTCGATCACGCTTTTCTTGTCTTCACAAAAGACGGCGACGTCATCTGCATAGGCTAGCATTTTAACTTCAGCGGCGTGCAGCCTAAAACCACGTATGTTTACATCACGGATGACTGCCAAACAAAAAGGTTCGAGGTATACGGCAAAAAGCAATGGGGACAAAGGACAGCCTTGTCGTACAGACGAGCGGACTGGCACCTTCGAACTAAGGCATTTATTAATTACAATCTGCGTTGAACACTCTTCATAAGCCATTTTAACGCCCTCTAAAATGATGTTCCCAACATTACAGTACTGCAATATAGAGAAAAGCACCTCATGTGACACCCGGTCGAAGGCCTTCGCAAGGTCGAGCTGCAACATTGCCACCCGACCCCCAATGTCATCACAACATTCTAACACATTCCTTGCAATGTGGGTGTTGGTGAAAATTATACGGCCTTTAATGCCACACGTCTGGTGTGGCCCTACAAGCTCCTTAATCACGCTTTGGAATCGTCCAGCCAGTACTTTCATAAATATTTTGTAGTCTGTGTTGGTTAGACTTATCGGTCTGTATGAGCCTACTAAAAGAAGCTTTTCCCGGTCATCGGTTTTTGGAATCAAAACTACGTGTGACATGCGGAATGAGGGTGGCACTTTTTTAACTTCGTACGCTTCTGAGAGTAGTCTGTGCAAAATACAGGAAAACTCGTGACCGAATGATTTGTAAAACTTGGCGCCTAGGCCGTCTGGCCCTGGCGACTTTCCTGACGGCAACTCATCTATCGCCCTTTCCATCTCGGGTACACTTATTGGCATTTCAAGGCTTTCTCTAACGCCGTCTTCCAACCTTGGCATTTCGCTCATGAATTCGCTGTCGAAGCCTATTCCAGAGCGTGTCCCATTGCCGAACAATTCCCGATAATGCTCAACGAAGGCTCTCTCGATTAAAACAGCTTCTGACGTCACCTCGTTTTGAAAAAGTATCTGTTTAATCTCATTTCTTGACGCATGTCACTTTTCGTCGCTCAGTGCCCGTTTGTTTGGCATCTCACCCATCCATAACCGTTCGCTCCGAGCACGTATAACTGCAGCTTTATATCGATCTGCGTCAATAACTTCCAGTTCATGTCTTACTTTCTTTACATTTTCCGCAACCTCATCATGAACCGTATTTTCTACGCTCAAAAGAAATTCTAGCTGTCTTTGCAGCTCTCTTTGTTTCTGCAGTTCTTCATGCTGGCGGCTGCTTCCTCTTTCGATCGCAATGAACTTAACTTAGACCTTAAATTATTCCCATGCAGCCATAAAATTGTCATGCTTGTTTGTCATCAAGTCTAATATCTTTTCGTTTACTCTGCACACAAATGGCTCATCATGAAGCAGATTTTCGTTGAATTTCCACGTGTTCCAGTTGAATCGTGTTCTTTTAACTTTTGCCCCAATCACGAAGCTCACTAAGCTATGATCCGTGAACGATAGTGGTGTGACATTATAACTGTTACAAAGGGGGATCAAATCTAGTGAAACATACACTCTGTCCAGCCTTGCTCGGCTGTTTCCTTGAATGTGTGTGTACTGCGGAATCGTACCGTCAGTGAAAATTTGACCCACATCTTCTAAGTTGTGGTCGTCAATTAGTGAGCTCAAATAGAGAGCGCTTTTGTCACGAACACGTTCCCCTCGGTTTCGATCTTCCGCAGTACACACACAATTAAAATCACCAAGAAATATGATGTAGCGGTCACACTTTAGGTACTGCTCTATATACTCAAAATACAACACTCGGTCATTCACAATGTTCGGCGCATAAACGCATATGAGCCGCCACGACGCTCCAGAAAAAGAAAAATCGACAATGAGCATACGGCCAGTCTGACATACAGCTACACTTTCTTCAATAATGCCAGCACTCTTCCGTATAAGCAACGCGCACCCGCCTGATGTACCATTAGCATGGCATACGCACACATTGTAATGCGCCGTGAAAGGCGTCACCATGCGATCGGTCTGCTCTTGAGTTTCGACCTTAGTTTCTTGTAAAGCGACAACTTCGAGTTCCTTCTCCATACACAAGCGACTGAGTTGATACTGTCTCCTTCGCGCTCCGAGGCCACGAACATTTAAAGTGGCCACTCTCAATGCTGTCTCTAATTTCACCGCCATTAGTCTGTATAAGCAAGCCGATCGCAAGGTGCCGCTTGAAAACAAACCATCACAACACTTTGTAAAAAGCTTTCCATAAACAAATGCTCAACGAAAAGCCGCTCTAACCACACGCGTACCTTTACGGTGTAAGCGTAGGCAAATTCTGAAGTGGCACCCATCTCTTGACGTCGCTAGTCCGGGCGCCCAAGTAGGCGCCGGATCCTAGGTAGGCGGTTCTGCCGCCGTCCGTCTGTCCGGCGGGATGTTCGGTTTCGGGCGAATGGACGCCCGACGACTCGCCTGGGTTTTCTGCGGCGGTTTGTCTTGGGTCTCGTTGTCCAAGTCCTCCTCCTGGGTGCTCGTTACGTCCCTTGCTCTCTTCGTAGCCGCACAGTTGGCACTCGGGTCTGCGACGTCCATCATTGCAGTTGCTGGCCCGTGCTCTGCTGTACTCGCGCCGGGAGTGGCGAGTTCTATGGCCGTTTCTTCTTTGCCTTTCCCGTCACTTGTCTGCACTGCAGTTTTCTGATCAGTAACCACAGTTGCCACCTTCGAGGCTATGGAAGCCTGCTCAGTGGGCCTGGCAATTGTGTCGGCCGGCAAAGATTGCGCGCGGAAAGACTCATCCACGTCAGCTTCATCCATTAACAGATCGGCCACGTCCTCCCGAAGCGCCGGTCCCGTTACGGAAACCTAGGTCTTAACACACTCCGTCTCGTCATGGCCGTAGCGACGGCAAACTGCACATCTCGGGACGCGACAGTCACGTCGAACATGACCGGTGTTTCGGCATTTCAGGCAAAGTGGTGCTCTGCCTGGTACAACAACTAAGGCCTGCTCACCAGCGACACGAAGTTGATGAGGCAGGTCTTCCACGGTCATACCCGTCTTCAAAACGAACGACACCGAACGGGTTGACGATGCTTTATCTTGCACTCCGTGGACACGCCATTTCTCCCGGAAGACGTCCGTGACCTTCCCGAACGGTGAAAGTGCCGTGCGTATGTCCTCGTCCGTCACGTTGTGCAACATCCAATGCAGCTTCAGCCGCACGGCCTGGTTGGCTGGATCAACCACGATGCACCGATGTTCATTCACTTTTACTTCCTTGGCTCTTGCAAGCCTTTTCACACCTTCATCGCTCTTGAAAGTCACTGCCCAAACGTGGGTCATTTGATACGCCCCTAGGGCGATAACATCCGGCAGTAGGCCTAAGCTAGCCAGTGCGTCGCGGAAATGCTCCACCAGATACGGCCTGGCACCCACATCGGCATGTAAAAACAATGTATTTAAGACAATCCGACCTGTAGGCAATTGAGGCAGCAAAACTTGATAGTCCGGGTCTTCTGAACCAAAATTCCTGTTACCGCGGCCCTGCTGGGCCGCTGAAGCCGCTCCTATGGAGCTCATGTTCCACACGTCCGCTCGCTAGCGCGGCAGAAAGCCGAATCCCTCTGAGCTAACCAGGTGGCTAGCAGATGACAGGGCGAAGTCGAATTTGTCGACAACTCGAAGCAAAGGGAAGTGTATAACGTAATAATTGAGCGGAAATCCGCTAGGTGGAGATAAGTAGTTAAAGGAAAACTGAGACATCCACCCAAATGTAGCAATTTGCTACAATGGAAACCCAACCGGTTTCCTCGAAAGAAAGCCTCGCAGTTGAGGAAAAATTCGTCCTGGTCCAGGACTCGAACCCGGGACCACCGCCTTTCCGGGGCAGCCGCTCTACCATCTTAGCTAAACAGGCGGCTAGCAGATGGCAGGGCGAAGTCGAATTTGTCGACAACTCGAAGCAAAGGGATGTGTATAACGTAATAATTCAGCGGAAATCCGCTAGGTGGAGATAAGTAATTAAAGGAAAACTGCGACATCCACCCAAATTTAGCAATTCGCTACGATGGAAACCCAACCGGGTTCCTCGAAAGAAAGCCTCGCAGTTGAGGAAAAATTCGTCCTGGTCCGGGACTCGAACCCGGGACCACCGCCTTTCCGGGACAGCCGCTCTACCATTAGAGCTAACCAGGCGGCTAGCAGATGGCAGGGCGAAGTCGAATTTGTCGACAACTCGAAGCAAAGGGAAGTGTATAACCTAATAATTGAGCGGAAATCCTTTAGGTGAAGATAAGTAATTAAAGGAAAACTGAGACATCCACCCAAATGTAGCAATTTGCTACAGTGGAAACCCAACCGGGTTCCTCGAAAGAAAGCCTCGCAGTTGAGGAAAAATTCGCCCTGGTCCGGGACTTGAACCCGGGACCACCGCCTTTCCGGTGCAGCCGCTCTACCATCTGAGCTAACCAGGCGGCTAGCAGATGGCAGGGCGAAGTCGAATTTGTCGACAACTCGAAGCAAAGGGATGTGTATAACGTAATAATTCAGCGGAAATCCGCTAGGTGGAGATAAGTAATTAAAGGAAAACTGCGACATCCACCCAAATTTAGCAATTCGCTACGATGGAAACCCAACCGGGTTCCTCGAAAGAAAGCCTCGCAGTTGAGGAAAAATTCGTCCTGGTCCGGGACTCGAACCCGGGACCACCGCCTTTAATTAAGAACATGTAAGTGTAAGAACAACAGTGAGCGCGCGTGCGCGTCCAGATTATGTTCGGCGGCGCGCGGGCGCACCGAGTAGCTCTGCTGCGAGCCGATAGATGGCATCGCGGTGAGCGGCCCCAGCTTAGCGGCGCCGGCGGCATGACATTGTTTTGCGTCCCCTTAATTTTCGTTCACAGTGGAAAGAGTAAAATTCAAAGCGCGAAGGAAATTCGTTATTATAGATTAAAGCATAAGTATACCAGGGTCAATGCGTCGCTACATGAAGGATCTTTGTGCCGGGCGTGAATGACGTGAACACGGATCGATCGGGCAGCGCTCAAAGCCCACTCAAATTGCGCTCCCGCGCACAATTTGTTTCGTCCGGTCTAGCCGTTCATCCAAGCATAAAAAAATAAAAGCGTTAGCCCACGTGCTACCCCTCGATCAGAAGAAAATAGTGACTGCACCGCAAAATGTTGTATTTCATGCTTATCGCTGCTGCCTTACACACTCGGAAAACCGTTCAAGCATCGTTGCACGAATTCAGTGCGGCCGCGGTATAAATTAAGAAATGAAAAGGCGCAAGCTTGCGATATGCAACGCACTAGAGCAAAATGGCTGTTCATGGCCATAACTTAAGGTGAGAATGCACATTAGCTATGTAAAAACTCTTCCAAATGGGAATTTATTAGGCGGGACGAAGGTAGGCGTCTATCTTGGATTAGAGCATCACTAATACAGTTTACTGATGAAAACCTGAGCAAATGACTGTTTTATTCCAATTCCACTTAACATAGACAGTGTATATTATTCATTTGGCTTTCGTCCATTGAGGACTGAGTGGCTCTTGCAAGATCTAAAAAAAGAGGTGACTTTTTTTTTCTTAAATTGCATATGAGGATGTGACAATGCAAGCGTATTTGACAATGCATGCTACAGCCTGTCCACAAATACATTTACACCCACCACATAATAATCACATAGTCCTTTTTTTTGCAAAGACACAATACGAAATAATTGTGCATGAAGCAGCTCGATAATTTTATAGGGGATAACCATCCCAGAAGCTTGCGGTCTCATACACTCCCACAATGGAAAAATGTATAAAAACAAGCAAGTGTGTTATATACACCACACGCGCATTGTAAAAAAAATTCAGTAGCCCGGATGGAACAAATTTGAAAATCAGGCACACATCTGCAAAGAAAACAGCAGTATTATACAGGGTGCACAAAGATTTAAAAATATGCTACCGTCACGTAGCTAGACAGAAACATAGTAATGTTGTTGCGGTCCCTTGGAGATACTCAGATTACTTTTTTACATTCCGCCTAAGTACATAATTAGTCTTAATAATCAACTTCTCAAATATTAAAATTCGATTAAAAGTGTCACCGAGAAAATTGTAGAGTAACATGAAAGACTCCCGATATAGCTTTCTATTGTTCAATACGCGCTACGTAGAACTGTTTTTCCGAGCGTAAAAGAAGCCCACGAATACACGCAAAGTGCCTCGAGCGATTAGTCGCGCGGCCATATTACGTGTATTCGCGGGTTTCTTTCACGCTTCCAAAACACTTTTATGTATCGCGTATTAAGCAACAGAAAGCTATATCGGGAGTTTTCCATGTTGCTGCACAATTCTCTCGTTCATACCTTTTATCCAATTATAGGAATAGAAAAGTTGATTAATCAATTATAAAAATAATTATGTAATTAGGCGTAATACAAAAAAACACCGCATATCCACGGGGTGAATGATGATGAGTGGGCGAAGCTCCGGAGGGAATCATCGGTAAACCGTGAATCTTCCGTGTAGAAGGAAACGCGCGCCGCGTCGAGTCAACACCGGCTCGCATCGGGCTCCGCAGTTTCACTAGTTTTCGATGGTACTTTCGCAAGAAAACTCCCGGAAGCGCCCTCACCAGTTGCCTAACATTCTAAGGAACGTACGGACACCAACCGAGTGGAAATCCAATCACCAGGGACCCCAGGAGGATTCTTGGAAGTTTCGTCGCCACCGGTGAGCCGCGAACCCTAACCGGTGGCGGCAGCCGCTCGTCTCGCCGGAGGGGTTTCCCGCGTCGGCCCTTGGCCTAACCATGGTGAACGAAGCAACTAGGATCGTCTAGCCCCTCTATGCAACCTCCGGAGGACCCGAAGAAGAGCGCATGGACCAAACAACCGAACCGTTGAGACAACAAACTATACTATAACACCGTGAGAGAAGATAATAACTGGCAATCAGTCCGAACGCAAAAGCAACGCAAGCAAGAAGCCTTGGAGAGGCGACGCGGTAGCGTAAAGCCCCAAGACCCTGCAACCCCCCCCCCCCTAAGAACTCTTTAACAACGCGGAGAGTCCCCAGACCTCCACCTCTCCCGAAAAATGACTACACGATAATCATTCGTCCAAATCAAGGACTACCATTAAGAAACGTGCTCACTCATACACTCGCACGAGCAATCATCGACGCGTGCCAGAACGAGTTCACGGATGACAAATTTATCCTGAGAATCAACCCGGGATCCAACATAACCATCCTATCGACCCAGTATGGAGAGGTTGCCGAAAAAGCACGACACATCCACACCTTAACACTTAGCGGCCGAAGTCACGCAGTGCGCGCATACACCGCACACGGAGAAGGCACCCTCAGGGGAGTGGTACATGGAATACCCTTGCACACAACCACCGAAACTCTCATGGCCCACCTCAGAGTGAGAACACAAGGGGTAGAAATCCTTACAGCCAGGATGATCGGCGCCACCCAAAGTGCAGCGCTGACCTTCATTGGGCCCCTTCTACCACGATTTGTGTACTACTACGGAGGTGAACTCCGTTGCTACCGATTTAGACTGACGCTCCAGGTCTGCAAGATCTGCAGACAAAAGGGCCACCGTACCGACGTGTGCACAAACCCGGACAGACCCATCTGTAGACTGTGCGGACTGCTTGACGCAACCGACGGACACAAGTGCGAGATGAACTGCGACTCGGGCGGGGAGGCTCACCCTACCGGCGACCACTCGTGCAAGCAGCGACTCAAACCAGTTCGACTCAGACCCGCACCATCGTCGGCCTCGATGAAGCCGAAAGCCCCACGATGGTTCGCCTCGGAAGACGAAGAAGATACCTACAGGGCGGACACTCGCGGCCGGCCGGACAATACCGAGCATCGATCCCGCTCTCGGTCACCGAGCCGCGAGAACCAGGCACCACCGACACCCAAAAGGAACCCATCGCCACCAGCCAAGAAGCAGAAGCCATCACACGAGGTAAGCTGAGCGGAAGTAGTGTCTCCCAAGCAACGGAACATATCCACACCGATCATACAAAATCGGGAATACCAGAGAGTCATTGAGGAAAATAAGCAGCAAAAACAGCGTCTAACCAACTACGAGCTCAAAATAGAAACTTTGATGAAACGAGTGGCTATGCTCGAATCGGCACAGGCTGGGATTCACGAACAATTGCCACAATCGCAATTGCCGCAGCTAAGTACTCTCACCGCGCATCCACCACTGCAAGCACAAATTTCCCCCACCTCTCAAGCATCAACATCAAAGCAGCCCCAGGCGCCCACGCCGTCAGACAGCAACCTGGTAACCCAGCATCAATTACAACAAGTACTACAACAATCACAAGAACAAATAGTACAACAGATACAGCAACAATTTCAGCAGTTTTTTGCTGAATTCCAACAATTAAAGAAATATGTTAACGGGTCCCTAACCAAGGAACCCAAACGTAAACAGAAAAATAGTAAAATACGCTCTCAAACAGAGGATGCTGAACGCATGCTGAACTCCGACACAGACAGCACAATAGCGTCTAAGTCCCATCATGGCCCGTAAAACCCGAATGGAAGGTGAAAGTATCACGATCTGGTCCTGGAACTGCAGGAGCATTAAAAGCAAACTGGCATCTCTCTCGCTATACGTAAAGGTGGCTCTAGTCCCCCCTGACACTATCTGCCTGCAAGAGGCGGGAGAGCAACCAAAACCAATTACGGGATATAAAGTACACTACGACCCCAATCACTCTAGTGTGGCCACGCTCGTTCGCAAAGATTTGGCAGCAACCCTAACAGTACTTCCCGGTGAGGAAATCCCACATCTCAGCATCACAATATGGCCCGTAAAGAAGGGGAGGCCAAAACAGGTCATATGCAACGTATACAGCCCCCCCCGCGACAAGACTTCGCGTCCCTATTCCGGCACCTACAGGGAATGCTGGAACATCGCGATCGCCTATTCATAACCGGAGATTTCAATGCAAAGCACAACACGTGGGGCTACCCAAAAGCAGACGCCAAGGGCACTAAGCTCCTTGAAACCATAGAACGCCACGGCTACACACTAATTGCTCTACCAGGTTCGCCTACAAGAATAGGAAACAGCGCGAGCAGGGACACGACCCCTGATCTCACCATAACCAACGATACCATAGGAACAAGCGGGAGGGTCCTAAACGACTCGCTGGGTAACGATCACTACATTATTGAAATCACCAGCGCCTCGGCCAAACTACGCCGACCCCTAGGGAAGGCCAAAATTACAAACTGGCCTAAGTTCAGGGAGAGGCAACAGTTGGACATAGATATAAATCCGCCCTTACCAGAATACCAAGGCCGCGATGCCACGATCAAGGAGTGGGCCCTGCGCATCAAAGAATTATATGACGCCAACACCAAAGTCTACCAAACCGATACCGACACGCCAGCAATCGACAACCATCTAATACACTTATGGGAAGCATGCAGAGGTCTCACCAAAAGATGGCGCAAACAGAAACTAAACCGGAAACTTAGACTTCGGATTTCAAACATCACTATGAAGGCCAGCAAGTATGCTCTGAAGGTAGAAAGGGACAATTGGCGCACGTTCTGTGATTCGCTTAAATGCATTCTCAGCACCAAAAAGACGTGGAACATACTCCGCAGCATCCTCGATCCTTCAAGTACAAAAACAGAAACAAACACAGCCATACAAAAACTTGTTGGCGAATATCCGGGAACCCAGGACCAACTCATACAGGAACTCCAGCAAAGATACACGGGAATCCGGACCGGGCATCCGAAGCCATACCCTCATTATAAGGGACCTCCGAATGAGAAGCTCGATGCACCCATCACGTATGCAGAGGTATATGCGGCAGCACAGAGCTTCAAGAAAAACACGGCACCGGGCCCCGACGGGATCACCAACGCCATCTTGAGGAACCTAAGCGTGAAACCCTCCGAGCCTTTACACAGCAGCTGAACGAAGAAATATGGACACCGGGGGGAACATTACCCGAGGAATGGACTACCGCTCAGATAGTCCTTATACCCAAACCGGGCAAACCACGCAGGCTCGATCAACTACGACCGATCTCGCTAACGTCCTGCCTGGGCAAACTCTTTGAACAAATTGTACTCACTCGAATTGAACAACACATGGAGGAACATGAACTACACCCAAATTCCATGTATGGGTTCCGGAAAGGGATGTCGGCACAGGACGTCTTCCTCCTCCTGAAAGAAGAAGTACTCAACCCACAACCGGGCAGCAACAACAACATACTCCTATCCCTCGACGCCGAAAAAGCTTTTGATAACATAGCCCACGAGACCATCCTAGATGGTCTTGCCGCCATTGGATGCGGGGAGCGAGTATATCAGTATACCGTCGCCTTTCTCAGTCACCGCAAAGCCCGCATCGGCATAGCAGGCATAAAATCAGACATGTATGATCTACCACAGAAGGGTACTCCGCAAGGATCTATAATATCTCCTTTCCTTTTCAACATCGGGGTTAGGAAACTTGCACTACAACTTGAAAACATCCCAGAACTCGGATGTGCCTTCTATGCCGACGATATCACCCTATGGGCCACCAAGGGCTCATACGGTGACAGAGAGAACACTTTACTTACTGCTATCGAACACATCGAGTCATATCTAACAGCAGCAGGAAGCAACAGAAGTCGGAGTACCTACAAATCCGGCCCAAGCAAGCTAAGAAACATCGAGCACCGGGCGATACATCTCGAGATTGCAGGGCAACCTATAAAGCGAGTCCCGACAACACGCTTACTGGGTATGCACATCCAGGAAAACAATGGCATAAATGAAGCCTCAGACAAATTAAATCACGTAGTAAGAAGCATCGCATCACTCATCGCCAGGGTAGCGCGCAGCAAAAATGGCTTCACAGAGGACGAAACCATAAGATTGGTACAAGCCCTTGTAATCAGCCGTGTCACGTACGCACTCCCGTATCAAGTTAAGCGCAAGACTGAGGACCGAGCGCATGAACACTATTATAATAACGGCGTACAAGACGGCTTTACAGCTACCGTCAGGCACAAGCACAAAGAGAAATTATTAGCGCTAGGGGTATACAACACCTTCGAGGAGCTGGCAAATGCCGCACTCATAGCGCAGAGGGAGCGCCTCAACAAGACGAAACAGGGAAGGCACCTTCTTCAGCGCCTAGGGTACCCGCTAACACCCCAGAACTGCGAAGAAAAAACACAACTCCTCCCTAACCAAATTAGAGAAAACATTATAGTAGACCCTATCCCCAAGAACATGCACCCAATTCAAAATCAAGGCAGGAGAGCAGCGCGTGCCCGCATGTTGCACAAACGCTGTTTCAGAGACCCAGATGTATACTACACGGACGCTAGCCCGTATCCCTCGTCTTCACGACGCGAGACGAAATACACGATCACCGCTGTAAATCAGGCGAACCTCGTTGCCTCTGCCTCCATCCGCGCCACATGTAGCGCAGCAGCATGTGGCGCGGATTTATTTTCATAAAAGTAGACGTGGCTGCCTACTACTACGACGACGACTACTACATACTACAGAGGAGGGACAGACCCACACCCTAAGGAGCTTCGCCCCTAAAAATTATCTGAGTATCTCCAAGCGACGGCAGTCAACATTACCTTGGTTCTGTCCAGCTACGTGACATTTGCATATTTTAAATCTTGGTGCATGATAATTAAACCACCCAGTTTGGCTAGGCCAGTATGTATTTATCTTGTACATGCTGCAAAATTTGCAGAAACTGCTGTGGCACACAGGGGGTTCTCTCTTCCGCAGCGGATTTCGAGGTTTATTTGCCCGTGTGAGGTTCTTTGGACCGTTCGGAAATAAGGTGGGAATCCTTTTATCGAGCTCCGCGTAATATGCCGTCGATATCGTATTGTCGGAAAAATGGTTGGCGCAGACATGGTCGGCAGGAGTTCAGTCTGCCCTCAGATTTGCACGGCGCCACTGCTCTAGACGACCGCTGTCGGACGGCGCGTTGAATAAAGGCACACGTTTCGCACAAGTCCGGTATCCAGAATTGCAGTTAGGAACGAAGCACTTTCTAGCCATTTCAAACACCCCTCAGAAGGCCGCTGCCTTCTTTGTCGAGGGCCCGTGGCGACAATACCCAAGCACAAGCTCATGAAACGCACGCGAACGAAAAACGTGCCTTCAAAACAGCGCGGCCACACATGCAAACACCAAGACGAAGCAGCGGAAGCACATGCCTCGCCGCCGAGGCTGAGACCGCATTCCGCAGCGCCATCTACGACGGCGCCCACTGAGTTGTAAGCGAGCCGAACAAAATCTGGACGCGAGTGGGCGGCGCTTTCGCGCGCGTTGTGGAGAGAGTGTCAGCACCTCTCTTTATTATTCTTACACGGTGCCGCCGAGACACCTCCTCACCCGGTGAGTCGAGAGAGAGAGAGGAGAGAGAGAGCTACGGCGTGAGCGTGCGCCAATACGATGACTCACCACCCCCTCGACGACGCTCCGACGGCGGCGATCGAAAGTGCGAGAAAAGACTAGAAGATTCCCCGGCTTTGGCCATCCTACGGGATCACGACTCCGATAGGAAGGTTCGAGAACCCCGGCGGAGATCATAAAACCGCCGTGCGAGAGTCAGAAGGGGGACCAGGCCGCTCCGGTAAAGAGATGTAACGTGAAAACTGACCATCTGCGGAGGAAGGGGATTCCCCGGCAAGCTAGTCGACGAGTTCATCGAGCGTCTGCATTTCCAGAAGTTCCTTCTTCGAGATTTGCCCCGAGCTACGCTGAGATCGCCTGACTGCAAGACCGGCACGGGTGAATACGGTTGGACACTTAGTGTTCCTATTCACTTTGTAATTTACGTTTTGGACTCTTAGTGTTTGTCGTTAATAATTTTCCTGTGTTTTGTGAATAGCCATCTGATTTGTATTGTGGTGTGTCTAGCCTAATTGTGCAAGTGTGTGTGTGTGAAGAATATATTTTGTTTTGTGTTGACAACTCTGGGCTCTGATTTGGTATTTGCACAGCAACCGGCGTTCGCTGGCGCACCAGAGGGCCCATTCTTAATTGTCCTTGCTTTCGTGGGATTATTTTCGAAAGCTGATAAGTCGGCTTTGGAATTTGGTCCGGCGTCTGCGCCTCGTTCACGGGGTCTGTGACAAGATATCATGCTTGAAAATCTTGCGGCTCTTTATACGCAATGCCTCACGACTTCAAGTGTACCAGACAGCTGGAAAAACGGCAACATTATACTAATCCATAAGAAGGCACACGTTAAATAATTGAAGAATTATAGACCGATTAGCTTGCTTTGAGTATTGTATAAAATAGTTACCAATATAATTTCAGTAGAATCAGGGCAACACTTGACTTCAGTCAACCAAGAGAACAGGCTGGCTTCAGGAAGGGCTATTCTGCGATGGATCATATCCATGTCATCTATCAGGTAATCGAGAAATCTGCAGAGTACAACCAACCTCACTATATGGCTTTTATACATTATGAAAAGGCATTTGATTCAGTAGAGGTACCAGCACTCCTAGAGACTTTGCGTAATCAAGGTATACAGGAGGCATACGTGAATATCTTGGCAAATATCTACAAAGTTTCCCCAGCTATCTTGGTTCTCCACAAGAAAATTAAAACAATACCTATCAAGAAAGGGGTCAGGCAAGGAGACACAATCTCTCCAATGCTATTCACTGCACGCTTAGAAGAAGTATTCAAACTCTTACACTGGGAAGGCTTAGGAGTGAGGATCAACGGCGAATATCTCAGCAACCTTCGGTTTGCAGACTAAATTGTTCTATTCAGCAACAATGGGGACGAAGTACAACAAATGATTGAGGACCTTAACCGAGAAAGTGTAACAGTGGGGTTGAAGATTAATATGCAGAAGATTTGGCAAGGGAACAAGTATTCAGGATCGGCAGTCAGCCTCTAGAGTATGTAAATGAGTATGTTTACCTAGGTCAATTACTCACAGGGGACCCTGTTCAAGAGAAGGAAATTTACAGAATAAAATGGGGTTGGAGTGCATACGGCAAGCATTACCAAATCCTGACTGGGAGCTTACCACCATCGTTGAAAAGAAAAGTGTACGATCATTGCATTCTACCGGTGCTAACATCTGCGGCAGAAACCTGGAGGTTAACAAAGAATCTGGAGAACAAGTTAAGTAGCGCACAAAGAGCGATCGAACAAAAAATGTTTGGCCTATCGTTAAGAGACAGAAAGAGAGCGATGTGAATCAGAGAGCAAAGGTGATATTATAGGTGACATTTAGAGGCGAAAATGGAGCTGGGCGTAGGATGGATAACCGGTGGACCATTAGAGTTACAGTATGGATACCACGAGAAGGGAAGTGCCGTCAACGACGACAGAAAATTAGGTGGGGTGATGAAGTCAGGAAATTTGCAGGCGCAAAATGTAATCAGCTAGCACAAGTAAGGGTAATTGGAGATCGCAGGGGGAGGCCTTCATGCTGCAGTGGACATAAATATAGGCTGATGATGATGCTGTGTACACAAAAATGAAGCGGAGGGACGGGTATCCAACGGCTGTAGGTCAAGTTCTTGTTTAAGGTTAGCAACACTAGGATGGCAGCCGTAATTAGAATGACGCAAGTTACGACGCAAATACCCAAGTATTGTAGATGCCTTAGCAAAAATGGTAATTATATGCTCCGTCCAGTAGAGAGTAGTGTTAGACTGATTCCTGAGTAGGTGTATGAAGAAGCATGAGGTTACGCTGCATTATTAATCGAACAAAGGAAGTTAGAGGTAGAGTGCTTACGGGTGAACGAAATACCTAGCTTTTAATTGAGTTATGGGCCATGAGCCATTTATCGCACCTGAAGGTGACAGCTTTAAGATTATTAGCATTTTTATTATCGCGGTAAACAATGCAGTCATCGCATAGAGCCTTGCACTAGAAAGTACGGTAGTGCTAAGGTCATTCATGTAACTTAAATATAGTAAGGGGCCCAGGATGCTAACCTGTGGTACAGCAGATACTACGTCACAAATTGATTAAGAAAAGTTATTTACCACTGTGGACTGAAGGCGACAAGATAAACAGTTTCTAATTCATGTTAAATTTAAACTGTCAATGACAGGAGCTAATAATTTTGCAAGAGGTGAATGTGCTACATGGTAAGCAGAATTAGAATAGTCTAGAAAGATGCAGACAGTTTGAAAGTTATCATCCATTCGAACGTGGATGATACCTATAGTCGGGTACAACTTTAGAAGACAGGAGGAGGCCCCGCCCAGTTGACCGAAGCGCAGCAGCCAATTCCTCCGCGACTAAAGAAATAGTCCCACTCAAAAAATTGTGACTGCTTCTAAAACACGTATTTGTCGGTATAAATAAGATTTGTGTATCTTGACGAGTGGTTTGCTAAAACTCTCATGATGGAAATGCTACCGCACATGCCGGATCGCGAGAGAAAAATAACTCCGTGCCTTCTACAACGCTGTGCGTCGTCTGCTACAGAGCAAGATCGACGGCACCGCGCGTAGCAGTCGCTGGCTTAATAGCATAAGATTCATATATACTTTTTGTGTGTTTGCACAACCTTATTTTTTAATGTGTTGGGCTTATTTTTAATTAATATATTTTTTTTCGCGGTTGCGAACCTGCGATCTCGTGAGTTCGCGAACGATCGCGCGCGGCATTCCGTGCCAGTTTTCCGCCATGGAGCCCAGCGAGGTGACATCGGAACGCGATCCTTTGTTGCCGAACGAGCCTTGTGTCGCCTCGATGACCACACCACCAAGGAGCCTCGGCAAGAACAAGAGCGGCCACATCCTGAACAGCGATTCACGCAACATGATCTTCCACTGCTACACGTTTTGGCGTAACAGGCAGCCTGAACGCAGCGTGGAGGACACGAGCAACTTTGTCGCCGACATGCTTGGTGTAAGCGAAAGGACTGTGTTCAGGGTGAGGCAGGAAGTTAAAGCTTCACATTTTTCGGGTGGCAAACTGACGACGCCCTCGCGAAAGCGCCCACGCAATGCGGAGAAGAGGAGACGCAGCGCGAAGTTTGACAGCTTCACATTGTGCGCGCTGAGATCATGTGTGCACGATTTATTTCGCCGCAACGAGATACCGACGGTCGAGAAGGTAACTACCGAGTTCTCGGAGCGTATGGAACTACCATCACTAAGGCGGTGTACTGTGCGTCGCCTGCTTGCCGAGATCGGCTTCAAGCACGAAAAGAGAAGCCGCAACTCGCTGCTTATCGACAGGGATGACATCACCGATTGGCGGAATCGCTACCTCCGTGACGTGGAGCGCTACCGGGCGGAAGGCCGAAAGATCTTCTACCTGGACGAGACATGGGTGACGGCAGGACACACACGGTCGATCGTGTGGACAGACACCGTGGTGCAGAAGCGCGGACGCCTGTTCGCTCAAGCAAATGGCCTGACGACGGGTCTAAAACAACCTTCTGGGAAAGGTCAGCGCCTGATCGTGACGCACATCGGCAGCGAGGATGGTTTCGTCGACGGCTGCTTGGATATATTCCGAGGCCAAAAGACAGGCGACTACCACGAAGAAATGGACGGCAATCGCTTTGAGGGCTGGTTCAATGACGTTCTGCAGCAGTTGCCAGCTGGTAGCGTCATTGTTTTAGACAGCGCACCTTACCATAGCCGGCGAGAAGAGAAATTGCCGACGACAGCCTGGAAGAAGGAAAAGATACAGGAGTGGCTCACAAGCAAGAACATCAACTACGGTGAAAGGATGATAAAGAAGCAGCTGCTTGAGCTGGTGGCATCTGTAAAGTCACGCTTTCTGAGCTACATCGTAGACAACACAGCTGTAAAGGCCGGTTGCATTGTACTCAGGCTCCCGCCGTACCACTGCGAATTTAATCCCCTTGAGCTTGTGTGGGCCAAGGTCAAAAATGGCATCGCTGCGGACAACAGAGACTTCAAGCTGTCCACGGTCGACGTCATCTTGAGGGCGAAAATCAAGCAGGTAACGGCGGAAGACTGGAGAAAGAGCATTCAGCATGTGATGGACTTGGAGGCAAAGTTCAGACTTGACACGTCTGGGAGTGAGCACATTCAACCCATCATCATCCAGCTGGGTGAAGATGACACTGAAGAAAGCGACTCCGACTGCGAGCTGTCTGGCATTGAGCCACTCGACGAAGCATAAACGCTTCTTATTAACAAAAGAACAGCCCTTATTAGGGCTACCAAAATTTCGCCGGTGGTTCGCAACAGCCAACCATCCATTCCGTGACCTCTCAAATAAATAAGCAGTTCCATTTATGGCATATTCCTTATAATAGAAGCTCAATTCTGATAAGCAACGTCCTGCACACATTGTGCTCGATTTAAGAAGTGGCATAGAAACACATTTAAATGCTGGCATATCTGAATGAAACACTATTGTTAACCCTGATTATCGTTGGCGGGCTCAAAATGCTCATTCGGGCAGCCATTCATGTGGTTGCATTCTTTATTTTGTTATCTGGCTCACACAAGTAATGCGGTTAAGAGAACAAATATAAAACATCATTAGCTTAGAGAGGCCCAAAATGCTCATTCAGGCAGCCACCGTCGAGTTTGACGTGCCCCATAGTGAAATAGCAGTAGTCAGAGCACGCTTGATGGTTCTGTTAGCAGTCTGCACTGTAAATCACAGTCATGTCATAGCAAGTGGTGGTGAAATAGCAGCAGACAACATCAAACTGCCACTGTCAGCAGCTTGAATGCCAAAGCACATTCATGTGTTTGCATTCTTTATTTTGTTATCTGGCTCACACAAGTAATGCAATTAAGAGAACAAATATAAAACATCATTAGCTTAGAGAGGCCCAAAATGCTCATTCAGGCAGCCACCGTCGAGTTTGACGTGCCCCATAGTGAAATAGCAGTAGTCGGAGCACGCTTTATGGTTATGTTAGCAGTCTGCACTGTAAAGCACAGTCATGTCATAGCAAGTGGTGGTGAAATAGCAGCAGACAACACCAAACTGCCACTGTCAGCAGCTTGAATGCCAAAGCACATTCATGTGGTTGCATTGTTTATTGTGTTATCTGGCTCACACAAGTAATGCGATTAAGAGAACAAATATAAAACATCATTAGCTTAGAGAGGCCCAAAATGCTCATTCAGGCAGCCACCGTCGAGTTTGATGCGCCGCATAGTGAAATAGCATAAGTCAGAGCACGCTTGATGGTTACGTTAGCAGTCTGCACTGGAAATCGCAGTCATGTCATAGCGAGTGGTGGTGAAATAGCAGCAGACAACACCAAACTGACAGCCACTGTCAGCAGCTTGAATGCCAAAGCACATTCATGTGGTTGCATTGTTTATTTTGTTATCTGGCTCACACAAGTAATGCGCTTAAGAGAACAAATATAAAACATCATTAGCTTAGTGAGGCCCAAACTGCTCATTCAGGCAGCAACCGTCGAGTTTGACGTGCCCCATAGTGAAATAGCAGGAGTCAGAGCACGCTTTATGGTTATGTTAGCAGTCTGCACTGTAAATCACAGTCATGTCATAGCAAGTGGTGGTGAAATAGCAGCAGACAACACCAAACTGCCACTGTCAGCAGCTTGAATGCCAAAGCACATTCATGTGGTTGCATTGTTTATTTTGTTATCTGGCTCATACAAGTAATGCGCTTAAGAGAACAAATATAAAACATCATTAGCTTAGTGAGGCCCAAACTGCTCATTCATGCAGCAACCGTAGAGTTTGACGCGCCCCATAGTGAAATTAGTCTGAGCACGCTTTATGGCTCCGTTAGCAGTCTGCACTGAAAATTGAAGTGTTGTCATAGCCAATTTTCAATTTATTAATCTGACTCGAGCAAGTAATGCGAATGCAAGCACAATTATTAACGTGATGAACTTTGCTAGCATTTTTTTGTCATATTTACGTACCGGAAAAAAGTTGAACGTGTTTTAGTGAGTCACTTTGTTCATTACAAGCCGTAGGCAAAGTGACAGACAGATTCAGAGAGTGATATTGAGGAAGTAATAAATAGTGAAAGTTGCAAAAGTTACAGCACTGCTTTGCTGGACTCCATTCACTGGAAAACTGCATTTGTAATGATGAAAGCGTCATGACAGGAAATGATACCCCACTGCACAATGTTATATATGTGTACCACTACATGTGACGGGCAGCAAAACCATCTGTTTATAAAGACTGAATGCAACAACATAGCAAGGTGCTGTTTCACAATATGGCACCTTTTCATGTGCACTTCTGGTAAGCTACCGTATGCACTGATGCATAAACACATTAACAGGGGAAAGAGACGAAGTAACTGTGCAAGCCACGTGATGCTTTTAACATTTTGTATCTGTCAATGTTTCTGTTGTCACAGCTGATAGAACTTTCTTTAGTGCAAGTTGATTAATCACATTGCAGCAACAGCACAAGAAGCGAGGTCAGAATAGTAGCAGAAAACAAAGCAAGGTGGCAGACTGAGGAGGCAAGGTAGACAAGAGAGAATAGCTTTAATGACATCGAAGAGACCAGCCCTGCTATTCACAGGACTTGGTGCTTTGAATGAGACGAGTTAATGAAATTGTCGAAAGTCGTGGCTGCAGCATGCTTACAAGAACAAATGCAAAAATAAAAGGATAGAAATAGGAACAAATACATACACGCACGGAAGAACTCACATTTTCACACACATGAACACAAACGCGAGCGCGAAAACTAAGATCTAAAATACAAAAAAGGGCAAAATAACAAATATACACAAACACACAAGAAAACACGCACACACCCAGACACGAGTAGAACTATTAGGAGTCAGTTCACAAGCAGCTGTGCCTACTTTGTCGTACTTCTTTTTAATGTACATATTGGCTCTGTTGCCTTCACTGTCATGGGAATTTTTTAGTAGCGACATATCACGACAAATCGCAAAGCTGTGTTGTGGGAAAGCAAGTCGAGCGCTGACAGCACAACTTATGCGCGATTGTGTCACAGCAGGCATTCTACAGCTGGCGCGTGCAGTGAGCGATGAGTTCTAAGCCACACAGCGACGCGAATTCATGCCAAGGTCCCTTGCAACGGCACCAGTGTATCAGTCATAATTTTAAATTAGCATTCAGGCTGACATTAAGGAAACAAACACTGCTTCCAAACACCTGACCGTTAACAATCCAATGACATTCGCTCAAGCAGCGCGTGTTAGTCAATGATTGTTAGCATTGGTGGAAAGCAATCAATCGACGGTGCTACACAACACTCGAACGACGCCGCTAGACGCTCGGCTATCTTATCACACTGCTGCCAACGATCGGTCGTTTGCACGCTGAGCTGGCAGCAACGAATCTTTGCGTTGGAGGTTGCTTTCACAAATCTTTTCTGTTGAGAAACTCGCAGGTTGGTTTCATCCGCGCACGCTTTTCCCATTTATCCTGATAATGGTTTTGCTCCATCACTTCACCACGTCCGACGAGAAACGCAGGGGCACAGTACACAAACACACCCGCCGCTCACAGTAGGTACCAGACTTTGGCGAACTCTCCTCGTCGTAACTTCACTTAGGAGCAAAACAAAACACCACGGAACAAACACGTACGATGTTTGTTTGCAGCGGTATGCCGCCGCGGGATCTTGTTTCCACACGAAGCGCAGCGCAGCGCCACCGATGTTCGCTGCAATCTTTCTTCGCCGGCTCAAGGCTCAGAACAAACGCACGCGGCACAAATTGTGCATCGTAAGCTCACAATAATATTTCCGGCATGACAGACCACCACAAACAATTCGAATTCACTCTGACGAAGGGAGACGCACAGAGCTGACGCGACTCGGCCCAGATCGAAGCAAGGGCGGCCATGTTAGGCATGTTTTCCGTCGGCGGGGACACCGGCCGTCCGGCTCATGACGTCACCTGAAGTGCGCGCCTATTGGTGCCAGCTCGTGTGCATCCGCATTTGAGGAGCAAATGCCGCTGTCTTCTAAAGTTGTATCCGACTATAGCTTTTAATTGAGTTATGGGCCATGAGCCATTTATCGCACCTGGAGGTGACAGCGTTAAGATTATTAGCATTTTTATTATCGCGGTAAACAATGCAGTCATCGGCATAGAGCCTTGCACTAGAAAGTACGGTAGTGCTAAGGTCATTCATGTAACTTAAATATAGTAAGGGGCCCAGGATGCTAACCTGTGGTACAGCAGATATTACGTCACACATTGATTAAGAAAAGTTATTTACCACTGTGGACTGAAGGCGACAAGATAAACAGTTTCTAATTCATGTTAAATTTAAACTGTCAATGACAGGAGCTAATAATTTTGCAAGAGGTGAATGTGCTACATGGTTAGCAGAATTAGAATAGTCTAGAAAGATGCAGACAGTTTGAAAGTTATCATCCATTCGAACGTGGATGATACCTAGCTTTTAATTGAGTTATGGGCCATGAGCCATTTATCGCACCTGGAGGTGACAGAGTTAAGATTATTAACATTTTTATTATCGCGGTAAACAATGCAGTCATCGGCATAGAGCATTGCACTAGAAAGTAGGGTATTGCAAAGGTCATCCATGTAACTTAAATATAGTAAGGGGCCCAGGATGCTAATCTGTGGTACAGCAGATATTACGTCACAAATTGATTAAGAAAAGTTATTTACCACTGTGGACTGAAGGCGACAAGATAAACAGTTTCTAATTCATGTTAAATTTAAACTGTCAATGACAGGAGCTAATAATTTTGCAATAAGACGCGAATGTGCTACATGGTTAGCAGAATTAGAATAGTCTAGAAAGATGCAGACAGTATGAAAGTTATCATCCACGTTCAAACGTAAATTCGTCGTTAATTGAAGTATTTGTGTTTCGCATGATAAAGTTTTCATGAGTTCCTGCTGGTTACTGAAAAATGAATTATTGTACTCAAGCTGGTTGTAAACACGTATGGCTTTTTGGGCTAGTTGGTTAGTACATCCAAAGTGGTCATAGCGCTAGAAGACACGGACAAGAACGAGAGAACAGGATGAGCGCTGTGTGGTTGCTGTGTGGTTGTAAATGCGTAGTGAAACAGAAGTTTGCAGCAGGTACTCGTTAATGAAATGGAACCGTGGTTCTCAGCTGCTTGTCAATAGCAATTTTATGGACACTCCAAGCGCGTTTAGGCCGTCGGCGTCGTCGTCGTCGTCGTCGCCGTTGCCATCGCCGTGAAGTTCCGTAGAAAGTCTAAACATGATAACATCGTCGCCGTGCACCGCACGCTGTATGTGCGAGTGAAAGCTTGCAAGGGTGAGCCGATGATCACGGCTAACCTCGCGCGCGAGGGAGGAAAGCGGGGTGGAAGCGCACCGTCTTCTTTCTCGGGCAAGGCACGTGGGGGTGGGAGGCGTAGGAGAGGAGTGGCAGGGGGGCGTTCTACCCCGGCGGCTGCTCCTTACGGCGCGGCCACGCGGGGCCATATTTCGACAGTTATCTGCGATGTGGACAAAGCGCGCCGAATGCCGGTAGCTTAGTATGCGCTGTGCTTTCGACGTTTAGTTCGCGTTGAAGCGAGAGACAGCACGAAGGTCAATTCACTCGGTGCTGCTGGCGTGCTTCCTCACTCCAGCGTTTTGACAGCGAGTTTCCGCGGCCATCGAACGTGATATGTTCATGTTTACCTGTGCGCGCGTGATACCGTGGTTTTTAAATTAGTTACTATGTGAATGTTTGCATCTTTACACGTCCGATAAACCTAATATTCTTACTTATTGTCCTATTTGACTATCGCAATCGATGCTTCTCTTTTCGGGCGAAACAGTAACTTTTTATTGCGATAGCAATTATATGGACACTTCAGCCGGATTTCTTCCGTCGGCGTCGGCGTCGCCGTCGTCGTCGCCGTCGCCGTGAGGTTCCCTATAGATAAAATCTTCGCCGCACGCCGTATGCCCGAGCGGAAGCGTGCGGGGACGCGCGCTATCACGGAGAGCGAACGCACTCATCTCCCACGCGCAAGCAAGGAAGCAGGAAGCCAGCGCCGGAGGGAGCGGGGGGGGGGAGGGGTGTCGCACTTCTACTCTGCCAACAACCGCGCTCGTTGCTCGTCCGCACCGTCTCTTATCTCCACACGGCTCTGACCTTTATGCGCCGTGCATTCGCCGCTCAGTTTCCGTTGAAGCGATAGACCGCACGTACCTTCGCCCGCTGCGGCGTATGCGCTTGCTGCCAGCATTTTGACAGTCGTTGTCTGCAGTCATTCAGTGGGATCTATTCGTGTTTGTTTGTGCGCGCTAACACCACGCTTGTTCAGTCAGTTAGTAATAGTCGGGCCACATTTTCCAACGCACGCTACACATGCAATGCTGCCCGGCTCGGCAGTGCAGCGCTACAGGTGTGTTCTTTCGCACGCGCTGCCCACGGGAAGCGCTTCTCATCAACACCACCGTTTCACACGCGCCTTCTCGTGGTCATCGAGTCTCTCTTCATGTCGGTCTACTTACGCCGCAGCACACCTGCTTACTTAATCAGCTCATGTTTACTACAATTAATATTGCTACCAAAGCCGCTCACCTTACTTCGTATGACATTGCTGTGTTGCTATCGCATTCATTGCTTCGCCCTTAAGGCGAAACTGTGACATTTTTTAAATATGCGAATAATTATAGCAATTTTCTAGTCAGCCGGTAACTGCCCAAATGTTAACGACTGCTTAAATATTGGACTTCAAATGAAAGAAGCATTTTTCTATATTTTAGAATATTTGTTATCAATGCCACCAGATGTAGACAGTTTAAGCTTAGAAATCAGACACATTACGCCTTCTAGCGAGATCTCAATCGGCTCCATAAAACGAAAGCCCGTTTCGGGACTAGACGGCACACTGGAATGATCTCGAGTGAAAACAGATGAAAAGAAACCATTCAACTCTGATGCACAGTCTTGATCAGAAAATCATGTTAAGTCGTCGCGGTGTAAGTAAACATCGTTGCCCACGCCATTATTGTTGTTGTTCCTATTACTCGCGCTAATTGTTCTCCAGAACATTTTAGTGTTAGACTTTAAGAGAGAATGTATTACATGCAAGTTTTATTCATTTCGAGCTGTTTTATAGCCTTCGAAAACGTTTTAAAATAATCTTTGCATTTCGCCAAAGAGGACAGAGTTTGGAGACGTTTCGCACACTCCTAAGGACGTTTGTTTTAGTTAATTAATTGTTTGCGTTTTATTGTGATAGCAATTATATGGACACTCAAAGCGTATTTCTGCCGTACGCGTCATCGTCGCCGTGAAGTTCCGTAAAGAGTCCAACGGCGATGAAATCTTCACCGCGCGCCGTAGGCTGTATGTGCGAGTGAAAGCGCGCGAGGGACGCGCGCTTTCACGGGCAGCGAGAGCTCGGCGGAGAGCAAACGTGACTACTTCCGTCGCTCGAAAGGCCGTGCGGGGACGGGAGGGAGGGAGGGGAGGCGACGTTTAGCTACGGCACTAAATGCGTATTTATATAAAAAAGTTGCGAGGAGAGAAGGTGGTAAAAGCTTCCGGCGCTGCTCGACGAGTGTCCCGTTCTGATTTCGTCTAAAACCTCCGAGACACCCCCAGAGGCACCGGTAACAGTCACCAACGCCGCGCGCGTTCGGTGCGAACGCGGGCAAAATGCCGACTGCGTCGACAACAGTTCTGCGCGCTGCTGTTGCTGCTGCATTTCCGTATAGCTCTCTACTAATTTGCTATCGCAATTGATGCTTCGCCTTTCGAGTGAAACTGCGACATTTTTTTATTAAACCATGGGCTAGATTTAACATTACCTACTTTAATTAGGGGAACGTGCTTGCCCACCAGAACCGAGATCATTTACAGATCGAGTCGAAAATGAGGGCAGTAATGTCTGATTAAAAAAACACCGCATATCCACGAAGTGAATGATGACGAGTGGGCGAAGCACCGGCCGGGGGATCACTCGGGCAAAACGCCGGAAGCCTTCTCCACAAGCCGGAAGCTGGCTTCCGGAAGACGGAGCGTGGCGTACGTATACTATACATATACCTATATATATATATATATATATATATATATATATATATATGTATATATATACTTATACATATGTGCACAGTATATGTACAGTATATACAGCGCTTATGCACCGCCCTTGTGCACCGCAGCGCCCCTAGCTATGGACGAGAGAGAGAGAGCACGGCTGTGCCTCTAGCGGGAGCGGCGAGTACTAGCGTGGCTACGCGTCGGCGCGACGAGGGACAAGGCTCGACCCTAAGGAGCTTCGCCCCTAAAACATCTCTAAATCGACATTTAGGTAGTCAATGCTGGCCTTGTTATTGTCACGTAGTTGTGACGCTGAAGTACACAGTCGTAAAACTGTGTATGACGAAACTGATTCTTTATTGGGCGAACCTGTGCCCACAAAAGCAAGCTACACTTGAAGCACAACAGAAGCGGCGAACACAGTCGGCGATCGCCGAAATCTGATCAGCGGCGAAACGCGTCGGCTTTTATACATGAGTCTTCGAGGGTCCCAGATTATTACCTGGTGCCCGCGTATCTTCCAGAAAGTTCTAGACCATTCGCGTCGTTCATGCTATCAGATTACGTAAGCGTCGGTGACAACAGACAACGGGTAGAAGCATCGATAACGTTTGAGAAACTTCGGAAACATGCAGGCGCGTCCTGTGCCTAGCGATAACGTTTAACATTTGTTAGTCGGTGAAAAGCGGTTACTGGTGAAAGATAAGCATGCACACGTGTCAATACCCTCCCCTTAAAAAGCATCGTCCCGATGCTACAAACACGAAAGCGAAAACGGAAGCACGCTTACAGAAAGAAAAAAAAAATACAATAACAAAGCAACAAAGGACCTAAGTTCGTCAGCAGGCGTGGAAAGGCTTAAGAAGCACCACGTGGATTACTTCAGGACGTGCGCAGCGCCGCTGTGATTGTGAAATACCCTCTGGCACGACCTCATAGTCCAGTGCGCCATTACGTCGGATGTTCTTATATGGACAGAATTAGCGACGTAAGAGTTTCTCGCTAACTCCTCATCGGTGTATCGGTGTCCAGACCCAAACACGGTGGCCGGGCTTGTACTCAACATAGCGTCGTCGAAGATTGTAGTGTCGGCTGTCGGTCCTCTGCTGGTTCTTGGTGTGCAGGCGGGTGAGCTGTCGACCTTCCTCGGCACGCTGCAAATAGGTGGCAACATCGACATTTAATTCGTCGGTAACGTCCGGTAGCATGGCGTCAAGCGCCGTTGCCGGGTTCTTTCTAAGACCAGGTTGAACGGCGCCATGTGTGTCGTTTCTTGCACGACTGTGTTGTATGCGAAGGTCACGTACGGAAGGATGGCATCCCACGTCTTCTGTTTGACGTCGACGTACATTGCCAGCATGTCGGCGAGGGTCTTATTTAGGCGCCCGGTAAGGCCATTCGTCTGCGGGTGGTAGGGGGTGGTCCGGCGATGGCTTCTGTGGCTGCATCGCAGGATGGCTTGAGTTAGTTATACCGTAAAGATCGTACCGCTGTCGGTGATGAGGACTTCTGCGGCACCGTCACGCAGGAGGATGTTCTCAACGAAGAATCGGGCTACCTCGGCGGCACTGCCTTTGGGCAAGGCTTTTGCTTCGGCGTAGCGGGTGAGGTAGTCCGTAGCTACGAGATCCATTTATTCCCGGACGTCGACCTTGGAAAAGGCCCCAGTAAATCCATCCCGATCTGCTGGAACGGTCGGAAAGGTGGTTCGATCGGCTCTAGAAGTCGGGCTGGCCTTGGCGGTGTTCTGCGTCGCTGACGGTCTCGGCATGTCCTTACGTAATGGGCGTCATCGGCAGAGAGTCGTGGCCAGTAGTATTTTTCTTGTATCCTCGCGAGCGTGCGGGAGAAACCAAGGTGTCCAGCCGTTGGGTCGTCTGGGAGGGCTTGCAGAACCTCTGGACGCAATGCTGAGGGTACCACGAGGAGGTAGTTGGCTCGGAGAGGCGAGAAGTTCTTCGTTACGAGAATGTCGTTTTGCAAGAAAAACGATGCCAATCCTCGCCTGAACACCTTGGGCACAATGACGGCCTTGCCTTCCAGGTAGTCTACAAGGCTCCTTAGTTCCGGGTCGGCTCGTTGTTGTTCGGCGAATTCGTCGGCACTGATGGAGCCCAAGAAAGTGTCGTCATCCTGGTCGTCCTGTGGCGGCGGTTCGATGGGGGCGCGAGACAAGCAGTCGGCGTCAGAGTGCTTTCGCGCGGACTTGTAAACGACGGTGATGTCGAATGCTTGAAGTCTCAGACTTCATCGTGCGAGGCGTTCCTTCAAGTTAGCTAGCCAGCACAAGGCAGAGTGGTCGGTCACAACTTTGAATGGCCTGCCATGGAGGTAGGGACGAAACTTTGATGTAGCCTAGATGATGGCGAGGCACTCCTTTTCTGTTGTGAAATAATTTGCTTACGCCTTTGATAGCGACCGGCTAGCGTAACTTACAACCCTCTCTAGTCCGTCAGTCTTCTGCACATGCACGGCGCCGAGTCCTACGCTGCTTGCGTCGGTGTGGACTTCGGTATCGGCATTTTCTTCGAAATCCGCAAGTATTGGCGGTGATTGCAGGCGTCGCTTCAGCTCTTGAAAGGCTTTGACTTGCAGCGCCTCCCACTTGAACTCGACGTCGGCCTTCGTGAGGTACGTCAGCGGCTCGGCGATCCGTGAAAAGTCCTTGACGAAGCGCCTGTAATAGGCGCACAGTCTAAGAAATCGACGCACGGCCTTCTTGTCGGCGGGCGGCGGAAATTCAGTGATGGTCGCCGTTTTCTGTGGGTCAGGGCACACTCCAAACTTGTTGATGACGTGGCCCAAGCTCCTCGTATGCGAAGCGGCACTTTTCTGGCTTCAGCGTGAGCCCGGAGGTCTTGATTGCGTGAAGAACTGTTTCAAGGCGCCGGAGGTATTCCTCGAAGCTTGAGGCAAACACAACGACGTCGTCCAAATAGATGAGGCGAGTTTGCCACTTCAAGCCTGCCAGTACTGTATCCATGACGCGTTGGGAAGTGGCAGGTGCCGAGCAAAGACCAAACGGCATGAGCTTGAACTCGAACTGTCAGTCCGGTGTTATAAAGGCTGTCTCCTCCCGGTCCCTCTCGTCGACTTCGATTTGCCAGTAGCCAGTTTTGAGGGCCATCGATGAAAAATACTTTGCGTTATAGAGTCGATCCAAGGCGTCGTCAATCCGTGGCAGAGGGTGTACGTCCTTCTTCGTGATTTTTTTGAGGCGACGGTAATCGACGCAGAAAAATAGGGGTCCGTCCTTCTTCTTCACTAGCACAACGCGGGACGCCCACGGACTCTTGGACGGCTCGATGATGTCGTCGCGTAGCATTTCATCTACTTGTTGCTTTATGGCCTCGCGTTCGCACGCCGAAATTCGGTACGGGCTCTGACGGAGTGGTCGGGCATATTCGTCGGTTATGATGCGTTGCTTGGGGACAGGGGTTTGTCGAACTTTTGACGACGACGAGAAGCAATCCTTGTATTGCAGGATCAGGGCGTTTAGCTGTTCTTTCTTATGCCTGGGAAGGTTCTGATTGACGTCGAAAGTTGGTTCAGGCACAACAGTAGTCGTTGCAGGTACACTACAATCCGTGATAATGAAAGCACTGCTTGCTTCTACTATTCCGTCGATGCAGGCGACCAGTGTTGCCTTTGTTAATGTGCTTGTATTCGTTGCTGAAGTTCGTGAGCATCACTTTTGCTTTCCCTTCACATAGCTCAGCTATGCCTCTAGCGACACAAATTTCATGGTCGAGCAGTAAGTGATGATCGCCCTCGATGACGCCCTCCATGTCTGCAGGCACTTCGGTACCGAAGGAAATTATTACGCTTGAGCGAGGCGGAAGGGTGACTTGTTTTTCTAGCACACTCAAGGCATTCTAACTGATGTTTGTATCCCGGTGGTATCGCGTTGTGCGTTGAAAGTGTTATCGACTTGGACCTTAAATCGATGATTGCAGCATGTTGGTTTAGAAAGTCCATGCCTAGGATGACATCCCTGGAGCAGTGCTGCAGGATTACGAAGCTCGCCGGGTAAGTGCGGTTGTTTACCGTGATTCGCGCTGTGGGGATTCCAGCCGGCGTTATTAGGTGGCCTCCCGCTGTCCGGATATCGGGTCTTTGCCAGGCCGTTCTCACCTTCTTCAACTTCGCGGCGAACGGGCCACTGAGGACGGAATAGTCGGCTCCACTGTCGACGAGGGCGGTGACATTATGACCATCGATGAGAATGTCTAGATCGGTAGACCGTCGTCCGGCGTTACTATTAGGTCGTGGCGTCGGATAACGGCTGCGTCGGCTTCCTCCGCTGCTGCTACGTCGCGTCGGCAGGTCTTCTTTCGGCGGCGAAGTGCTGTCGTGAAGGCTCTTTCCAGGCGGCGGGCGTGCTGATACATCGACGTGATGATTCGCGAATATTCTTCACTGGCGGCGGAGGATCTTCGGCACTGCGTCGTACAACACACATCCGTCGGTTGCTGCCTTTAGTTTCCCGGGTAAGGGCTGGGAGATCGGCCCCGGGTTGGGCCGGCGTACAGCCGGTGTTGCGGCGAGATGTAGCGGTCTGGAGATGGCGAGCGTGATGGTCGTCGTGGTTGCCACTGGGCTCCGGTGAGGTAGTCGGCGATTTCACGTGGTCGCTCGCCAAGCTGTGGACGTGGCGCGTTGACGGCGAACCCCCTTAGGCCCATCTCGCGGTATGGGCATCGGCGGTAGACATGGCCGGCTTCCCCGCAATGATAGCAGAGTGGGCGGTGGTCGGGGGCGCGCCAAATGTCCGTCTTCCTTTGGTAGCTGCGCTGGGCGACGGGCGGGCGTGCTCACGGCGGCGGCGGTGGACGACGGAACTGCGGCGTTACGGGGCCCTGGTGCGAGCGCGGATTGACGGCAGCGTAGGTCAGCGCTTCCGGCTTGGGTTGCGGCGATTGCGGCTGCCCATCGGGAACGGTGAGCGCTGAACTTCTTGTTTGACGATGTCGGCGATAGATGCCACTTGAGGATGCGACCTGGGAAAGAGCTTCTGCAGTTCCTCGCGAACGACCGCTGTGATGGTATCTCGCAGGTCGTCGCTGCCAAGTTCTTGAACGTCTATGTTGTTGGCGGCCAGTGTTTGGCGGTTATATTGCCTTGTCCGCATGTCGAGCGTCTTCTCAATGGTTGTGGCCTCAGAAATAAGTTCAGCGATAGTCTTGGGTGGGTTGCGTATCAATCCGGCGAAGAGCTCTTGCTTGACACCCCTCATCAAGAAGCGAACTTTTTTCTCTTCTGGCATGTTGGGGTCGGAGTGCTTGAACAGGCGAGCCATCTCCTCCGTGAAAATCGTGATATTCTCGTTGGGCAGCTGTACCCAGGTTTCTAGGAGAACTTCGGCCATTTCCTCGCGCACAACGCTTGTAAAGGTCTGCAGGAAGCCGTGGCGGAAGAGGTCTCATGTTGTCAAGGTCGACTCCCGATTCTCGAACCACGTCCTGGCAGCATCTTCCAATCAGAAGAAGACGTGGTGCAGCTTGTCGTAGCTGTTCCAGTTGTTAAATACAGCGACCCTTTCATACGTCTCCAGCCAGCTTTCCGGATCCTCAAACGTTGATCCGCGGAACGTCGGTGGCTCCCGGGGGGGGGGGGGGGGTTGCAACACGATCGGTGTAGGCGGCACTGGTGCTGTCATGGTTGATGCGGTCGTCGTGGCCATGCATTTCCTGGTCTTCTCGGGAAGAAGTCCGTACTCCGGGGGTTGGTTTCGTAGCCTGAGGCTAGCTCGATGGTCCAGGACAACGTTGGTACTCTCTTCGGGGTCGGGCTTGGACCACGGCTTTTCGGGGCCGTCCGCTGCATGGACACAAAAACACCTCCACGAGATGTCACGTTGTTGTGACGCTGAAGTAAACAGTCGTAGAACTGTGCATGGCGAAACTGATTCTTTATTGGGCGAACCTGTGCCCACAAAAGCAAGCTACACTTGAAGCACAACGAAAGCGGCGAACACAGTCGGCGATCGTCGAAATCTGATCAGCGGCGAAACGCGTCGGCTTTTATACACGAGTCATCGAAGGTTCCAGATTATTCCCTGGGGCCCGCGTATCTTCCAGAAAGTTCTAGACCATTCGCGTCGGTCATGCTATCAGATTACGTAAGCGTCGGTGACAACAGACAACGGGTAGAAGCATCGATAACGTTCGAGAAACTTCGGAAACAGGCAGGCGCGTCCTGTGCCGAGCGATAACGTTTACCATTTGTTAGTCGGTGAAACGCGGTCACCGGCGAAAGATAAACGTATACGTGTCATTATAGATCCGAATTGGTTAACTGTATCTATTGAAGACTTAAGAGAGACGTTAAGCTGCAGCTGTAGCATATTATGATTGCTAAAACCGTCGATATGTTAAATGAGGAGTACGGTATCAGGATCATTAGTTAGTAGGAGATCGAACATGTTGGGACCACGAGTGACACTAGTGCCCTGAAAATCAGTGTCCTGCGCAGCTCGCAGCAAGGTAGAGAAATCTTCAAGAAGTGGTGCATTAGCAATGAGACTGATAAATGTGTAAGTATACCTTAACTCGACTTGCATGCAAATGAATAAAGCGTATCTCAAGTGGCACAGCAATTCTTTTGAGTGAATACTGCTTCTTCTGCTTCTTTTGGCAGGTTTCTGCGCAAGTATGCATGTTCCTATTTTTTCTTCAATAAACCTTCAGTTGGTATCTAGCGCCCATCCAGTCTATATGCCTCTTTGTTGTGTACGTGTTCCTTACCACTTGTTTTGATGTCCAAGTTCGGTTTTCACTAACTAGCCCCAACTTCTACGTTCAACTATCAACTTTTTCTTAGCTTCACGTGTCAATCGCGAAATATATTCACGAGCTGAGACTTCCAATTCTTCAAGTTTGTTCTCAGACGCCATAGCAACCTGTTTATCTTTAAAAAATTATCTTTTCAATGATGGGCCTTTGCTTATACCTTCAGCAAATTTGCCATTTCCGAACAGAGCTTCTAAGAACAGAAGTTCATTATTTTTGCTCAGTGGTGGCCCAGTCTTCCGTACAGTGATCGAAGTATACCGAAGAAAAGAGAGATATTGCGTCGCCGCCTATTTTAAGCGTTTTCACCCCTCGAATTAATAAGCTTAGTTGGTTAGCTATGTTACGCAATAGTAAGTTAGCGGCGCTAGGCTCAGCTGTACCGAGTGAAGTGAAGGCCACCGCTAGGCTGTTAACTCTTGTCATTCAGCTGTTTGATTTCATTGTCAGTTGCTTCCTGATTACCTTGAATGCCCCTCAATTCGCCCAGTTTAACTTCTACACACTGCCTCAAGAACAGTTGCAAGGGTAACCGCACCAGGGTCAACTTGAGGGCATGGGTTCGACTCATCATCAACGGCAACCAACAACAATAGTTTGACTACAGCACAGCTCGAATGCGAAACAAATGTAGCTCGCTTTACACAACCTCATTATTTATGTGGGCCCGATACCGCAATGTAACACCTACTATCACTATTTTATTTATTTATTTATTTATTTATTTATTTATTTATTTATTTATTTATTTATTAGTATACCCTCAAGACACGGAGGGCGTTACAGAGGGGGTGGGTACATATAAATACAAAACAGAACAATCACTAGTTTTCAAAGGGGACAAATATTAGTTGGCAGCTACAGCAGAAAGTATTCAGCAACTGAAGACTTGAACAAGGCTTGGTCCGCAGTGGAAGCGATGGAGGCGGGAAGGGGATTCCACTCTCTACTTGTAAGAAAAGAATGTAAAAAGAGATTAGTGCCGCACAAAGTGATGGCTACGTTATTTGGGTGGTCAACACGTGATGAGAATTAGGCAGGTTCTTATGATGAACCCTTATGAAAGCACGAGATACGGGGAATCGTTCTTGTTATTACCAGGTCTGGAAGATGAAGAGTGGATTTCATGAAGGTGACGCTGGCAGTACGAGTATAATTATTCAGTATAAATCGAGATAAAAGGTTCTGGACGGATTCTAAGGTGTCAATTAACGTTGTTTGAGCTGGGTCCCATACATCAGAAGTGTACTCGAGCTTTGGACGGATTAATGTTTTATACAGCTGTAGTTTAAGGTGTGCTGGCACTTGGTGAAAGTTTCAGCCAAGGTAACCAAGAGTACGACTAGCGTTGTTTGTAATGTAGGTAATGTGAGTGCCACGATAAATCATTCAATATATAAACACCAAGGTGTTTAGGATTAAGTGCTAACTTGCTCTAATTTCGTTCCATTCAACGTGTAGTTAAAAAGCTCAGAAGTGGTAGAAAAACGCAAGCTTGCCGTATTTTTAAATTTAGTTACGTTAAGGCTCATTAACCAAGTACTACATCAGTCAGAGACGCGATTTAGACGGCTTGAAGAAGGTAGTTGTAGTTTTTTCGGGTATTCTACGGTACAAGACACAGTCGTCTCCAAACAGTTTTAAGGATGGCATAATGTTACGCAGAAGGTCATTGATATTGAAAGACTGAAGATGACCAGGACAGGCAGCGCTAGCAGACCCAGAGATTGTGAATTCATGTTCTTGTAAGCGCTGTTCTTGTGTAAGATTGTGAATGCATATTCTTGTAAGCCCACGTGTTCTGACATGTTCTTTATAGATGACAGCCAACCAACACAGAGCAAGATGGTCGGTAACGATGGTGAAGTGGCAACATTTGAAAAGAATCGGAGGACTTCATCTAACCTTTGCAGATATTGGCTTAAGCTGGAAGAAAAAACAACGATGTCATCCAGATACGGGAGCCAGGTCTTCCATTTTAAGCTACGAATAACAGTGGTGATCATACGCTCAAACGTGGTTGGAGCATTGCAAAGGCATAAAAGTGTTTTTCCGAGCATGAAAGAAGGCCGCGAATACACGAAGAATTGCCGCACGAATGGCCACTCGAGGCACTTTGCGTGTATTCCCGGGCTTCTTTCATGCTCGGAAAAACACTTTTATGTAGCACGTATTGAGCAACGGAAAGCTGTATCAGGAGTTTTTCATGTTTCTCTACAACTTTCTCATTGACACTTAGATAATTAGGACAGTACTTCTCGAGTTAGATAATTAATTACAATTTAATAATTAAATTTCAGTAACGAAAAAAATTCTGGCGGCTACACCACTGTACTGGAAACAATACGCATTAGGTTTGCTTCGCATAACGCCGTTCCTCTTTTTTTAAAATCGTGCTGCGTGATAGCTGGGCCACCCTGTATACATCGCGTCTGCTAGTTCCCGTGCCAACGTATCCTTACTTTTCCGTAATATGCATGTTTTTTGCAGCAAAGGTTCACACGCACACACTTTGCAGTGCTGACGCAAATGCGATGCTGTCTTGATTCTTAATTGATAGCGCATCATTTATACAACGCCCAGTTTGGCCGATGTATACCTTGCCACAGTCTAAAAGAATGTTATACACGACACCGACTTAACATTTCTCCCAAAAACACTTTCTGTGATTATTTACACGCTCGGCACTTCTTACGGAAGGCAGGCGAGCACAAATACGAGAAAGTTTCCGGGGAGCCGGAAACACTGCCGGTACATCGTACCTAGAAGCCACATTCTTTAACGAATGAACCACTCTGTGTAAAAACGGAATAACAACAGGACGTATTTTCCGTTTCTTCCGCAATCTTCCGAAGCATTGTTAGGTTCACGCCGAAATTTCTTCAACAAATCTTAGCTCACCAACGCCCACTGAGCCAAGCCTAGAAATCTGCAAATTAAAGCTTTCCTAAATGACGTGGGCACAAGGCTTAGTTAGAGCCAACTGTAAGGTAGTATTGGGAATAGCTCGTTTGACTGTTTTCGAAAGAGCGGAATGAAACGGCAAGAATCTTTCTGTGCACGGGGGCGGTACATCCAACAAACATGGTTTTCATGAAGGGTGAGTTGAAGGTCTAAAAATTGCAGCTTGTCAAAACTAGGCAGCGTATGGGTAAACTGATCAGCCCTTGTCCATACATTTTAAAAGTGTGTAGTTCGTCTATAACACACTCTGTGTAGGCACTGTCCTGTTGTTTGTTTAAATCAATCAAAAAGTCATCTACATACCTAAACACATGCAATACCTTGTCCTTTAACAAAGCGGTTTCCAGGTGGTGGGCAATGTTTGCAAGAAAAATGTTGCATAACACAGGGCCACACATGACCTTATACATATACCATTCCTCTGCACAAGCTGCTCATCTTCAAAAGAAAGAACGTTGCCCCAAGATAAAATTACAAAACAGCTAAAAAACTTTCTACCGGAACTTTGGCTTTGTTCTGAAAAAAACTCATCTCCATTTTTTCTATGCAAGACCCCACAGCTATCAAAGGTAAATGGCTCGCTGGCGTAACCTATTTCTCCTCACCCGTACTTCCTTGCCCGTACTCCTGCTCCTCCCTTTTCCTTCTCCTCTACCCTCCACCGCCGAGCCGCGAGGTATCCAAGGCCGGGCTCGACTGGCGCGCACGCTCGCTTCTTACGGCCTTCGCATAGGGGCTAGTTCTTGCCTATCGGCGCTGCCTGGTGGAGGGCGCTGCGACCTCACCCTGATTAAAGGGTCCCTGAAAGGATTCGGAGAAATTTTGTAGGCATGTCGGGTGCAGCTATACTAGAACATTCACACCACAATTTAAGTGAAGCGTGACGTATTAAGGGAGCTACAAGCGATTACAAGTTACCCTTCTTCCTAACCATGCGTTTCCTCCTCAACTCGTTCGCCGAGCGATCGGGGCACGACCGCGGCTAAGCTCCGCCTTCACTGGCTCTGCGTCATGATGTGACATCGCGCCGACCACTTCCGGTAGACAAACACGCGTAGCCTCGCCGACTTCGAACTCTCGGCAGTCAATCCCCAGCGAAAGCCAAGCAT
The DNA here is from genome assembly GCF_013339745.2 of Dermacentor silvarum. NCBI lineage: Eukaryota > Metazoa > Arthropoda > Arachnida > Ixodida > Ixodidae > Dermacentor > Dermacentor silvarum. Next base: position 28,138,961 of record NC_051156.1, read on the forward strand.
CGTGCGTTGCTATAGTGTTCTGTTCGACGATCAGTCGCGTCATGGACCTGGAGATTGAGGAGTGGTTGCGCCGGATGAGCGAAGAGATGGGTTTGGACCCATATAAATAGTTCGCACGTGACGTCATATCTGCCGCCTGCCCCGACCGTCGGCCATCGCTAGGCACCTCGCTACTAGCCGCTGGCACGCTGCGTTTGTGTTCGGCGTTCGGTTCTACGTGTCAGCGCCGCATGTTTGCTGTCGTGAAAGCTTTGCGATGGCAAAAGTGAGGAGCCCTGAATTTTGCCCTTCCTACATGGAGGAGATTGTAGGGCCGACGCGGGCTCGCTACAAAGAAAAGGTGGGAATGTGCGACGGCGTGGACCCATACTAGCTGCACGTTGGCGTGGATACCAGATCAGATCTCGAGGTGCTCCCGGCCACGACGTACGCGGATATTATTATCTTGTCCCGTCCGCGAGCTACGTCACGCTGAACAAAATAAAGGCTTACAAATCACTGAAGGCACACAATTACTTCACGAGCGGTTGGGTGAGGAAGGTTGCAGCGAAGCGCCTGTCGTCGCGTCTTACCATCGTCCTCGGCGAGGTGAGCCAATGAAAGCATGTGTTCCTTGGCGTGCCGCAGAGAAAACTATCTCAGTATTTTTTGTGCTGCTCCATTCAAGGACAGCTTTCTTGCCACACAGTTTCACCTATATGCACTTTTTCCCCAAGCTTCAAAACGTGTGTTCGCTTCTTTCTGCGAGTTTTGTTTTACAGTTCGGTGCATGTCCGTGCATGTGAATTTTGTTGCGTTAAATATAAGTAGCCCATTATATGCAGACATTCAAATATTGCTTAGCATATCGGTAAGCGAAACACACATACCAAGAAATGACGATGCGAAGCAGCTTGTAGGCCGTTAAAAAAACAAAATTGGGGTTTTCCGTGCTAAAATCACAACCTAATTATGAAACACGCAGCAGTGGAGGGTTCCGGGATAATTTTGTTAGTCAGTTAGTTCAATTGGATTTATTGGCGCTAAAGCAGTCACGGCTATGCTGCGCCAGGCACAGGGTGATAAAATTTCCTTTGTAGATGGAGCATACACTTTAATTAAAACTTACTTAAAAACCCTGTTTCGTCAAAGAAAGTTATCACGTCAGTCAGAGATATCATCATCAGTCAGATGATGTTGCATCATCTCCTAACAGCAACATCGGGTGAAGTGGAGCGTGTGACTTATACAATACTCGGAAGTATTTTTTCCTAACCATTTCGAGATGCGGACATGGGATTAAAATGTGTATTACTGTTAATGTTTCATGACATTTATCACATGTTGGTTGTTCCTCCTCTGTCAAAAGGTAATTAAGTGTCCTGTGTGTGTGGCCTATCCTAAGTCGACAAATTATTACTTCGATGAAACGTTCTTGATGACAGCATGTCTTCCACTCCCCAAAGACAGGTTTAATAAGCTGAAGTTTGTTGTTATCTTTCAGTTTCCATTCGCGTTGCCAGTTAGAGAGGAGTGCCTTGCGAACAGATTGGATCCCATCCCTAGCAGATATGTTAACTTTTGAAATATTCATATTTTTTGCCTTTCTGCACATTCAACCGCCTTTTCATTTCCGGAGATCCCAACGTGGCTTGGCACCCAGCAGTAACGAATAGTCTGGCCTTCACTTAGATGTGTTAGTGTGTTTAGGATATTGCCGATGATGGGTTCGTAATGTGATTGCATATTCGAGGCTTTAAGCGCTCTTGAAGAGTCTGTATAAATTACCGATTTTTCGTGTTTGGTGGTTATAATCTTTTGTACTGCCATCCATAAGGCATAACACTCAGCAGTGAAAACTGATACCAACTGTGCTGGTCTAACTGTGTGTTCCCACGTACCTTCAACCACGCAGCTTCCGACATAAGTGGGCGTCTTCGAGCCATTGGTGTAAAATTCCGTGTAAGTGTCGTACGTGTCTTGCACTGTGCGAAATTCTTGTAGTATAAATTCATGAGGCATATCTTGTTTCTTTAGATGTGTTAATGAAAAATATAGAAATTTTGTGAAATCGTTCCAAGGTGCTAAGCTGGTTGGTCTTTGCATGACAGAAAGCGTTTCAGTAGGGACATTGCCGTTAAGGACTTTTTCTTCAAATCTAAGTATGAGTGGTTTTATAGCATTTGGCTTGTTCGTGTAGTGTAGTCGTTTCTCGCAGTGTGTGATAATGTTATGGCAAATGTGGTCTGGCGATGAGCGAATCTCTTAGAGCGTATGTCAACACAAGTTGCGTTCTTCTGTGGTCTGAAGATGGCTCGTTGCTCTCGGAAAACAAACTGGGAATGGGTGAGGTCCTATAGGCACCGGTTGTTAAGCGTAGTCCTTTATTATGAACGGGATCTAACCGCTTAAGGTATGATTGTATGGCTGAACCATACGTTATGCACCCGTAGTCCAATTTGCTACGTACCAAAGAACAATAAATATGAAGGAGGCATTTGCGGTCAAAGCCCCAGCGCTTCCGGGACAGGACTTTCAGGACATTAAGGGCCTTGTTTGTTTTAACCTTTAGGTTGTTAATGTGTGAGAGAAAATTTAGCTTTTTATCGAATATGACCCCTAAGAACTTTTGTTCTTGTTTAACTGGCAGTACTATTCCATTTATTGTTAGTATGGGGTCAGGTTGTAAGCCCCTCTTCTGAGAAAACACCACGGCAACAGTTTTTTCGGATGAGAAACGGAAGCCGTTTTTATTAGCCCATAGTGTAAATTTGTTTAGGCTGATCTGAATCTGCCGTTCACACGTTGTCATGTTAGATGCGCGGAACGCAATCTGGAGGTCATCAACGTAAAGAGAGTGCATAAGGGTAGATGGTATGACTTTGTTGACACAGTTCATTTTGACAACAAACAGTGTTGTACTTAAAACACAGCCCTGAGGCACACCGTTTTCCTGGGTGAATACGCGTGACAGAACCCTACCAAGACGCACCTGAAATGTTCGATCGGACATAAAATCAGACAGGCACTTCAGAATTCTGCCCCGAATCCCTAAGTCTGCCAAGTTCCTGAAAATGCCATATCTTCATGTGGTATCATATGCATTCTCCAAGTCGAAAAAGTCGGCTAGGCAGTGTTGTCTGTGTAAAAAGGCATTGCGTATTTTATGTTCAAGTCGGACTAGGTGATCAGTTGTAGAACAACCCTTTTTGTAACCACATTGATGTAACCACTTAAGGACTTTTCTATTTCGAGGGTGAAAGTTAGCCTGGTGTTCACAACACATTCGTATAACTTTGCCAAACCACTGGTGAGAGCAATGGCGCGGTAACTGCTGGGGGATTTAGGTGGCTTTCCAGATTTTAGGAAAGGTATAATTATGGCGTTTTTCCATGCTTTTGGCATTTCTCCAGTTTCCCAAATATTGTTAAAGAAATTTAGTAATGCTTTGATAGATGTTTGTGACAAGTGGGCAAGCATGGTGTAGTGAATACGGTCCATACCAACTGCAGTTTTCTTTCCAGCAGAAAGTACGCTATTTAATTCTGCGAGTGTGAGGGGAGCATTGTACGGCTCATCAGAAGTACCTGTTGTTGGTAATCTTTGTTTTTCAGCAGAGTTTTTGTATGTTAAAAATGTCTCCGTGTAGTTGGCTGAACTTGATACTTTGTAGAAGTGTCCCCCAGAATGTTTGCCTGTTCGTCGAGTGTTGTTTGTGTACCAGGATTTGAGAGTAAGGGAATTGTGTAGGACGAGTAATCCTTTTAATTTCTTGACATGTTCCCACATGCGTTTGGAGGAGACTGAACTGTTAATTGAGGTGACGTATTTCTGCCAAGAGTCTTTTTCGGCTTGTCTACGGATGAATCGTGCATGGGCCTTTTTCTGTTTGAAGTTAATTAGGTTTTTATATGTCGAGTATCTACGAAGATTGCCCCAGGCCTTATTCTGTTCTTTTTTTTTTTTGCTTTGGTACATTCCTCTGTCCACCACGGGTTTAGTTCCTTTCGATATTGTCCTGTACATTGGGGTATGGCTCCTTCAGCTGCTGAGATTATGCAAGTCGTAAATGTTTCATTAATTTCGTCGACGCCTAGATCGGCTGAAAAGTGTTCTTCTAGTTTGGCAGTTTCTGTAAAAAGCGTCCAGTCTGCTAGTTGGAGTTTCCAACGACGCGGCCTGCAAGTGATGATAGGTAAAGTTGGTGACCGTTTAATTATGGCAGGTAAGTGGTCACTGCCGTATGGGTTGTCCAACACTTCCCAGTTAAAATCTATAAAAAAGAGAAGGTGAACAGAAAGATAAACCAAGACATCTAAAATTACGTTATGTAGGTGAAAAGTAAGTAGGTGCCCCCGAGTTTAAAAGACAGATCTTGTTAGATAGAATCAAATCTTCTATGAGTTGTCCGCTTTGGTCAGTCTTGTTACTTCCCCACAGAGTACAATGAGCATTAAAATCTCCTACAAGTAGCATAAACGGGTCTGGTAGCTGTTCGATGAGCTTTTCAAGTTCTTTAAGATGTAAAGTTTCGTGGGGTGGAATGTATATTGAACAAACTGTTAAAGTTTTGAAAGAGAGGGTGGTGACAGCAACCGCTTCGAATGGGGTGTTGAACTTCTCGGGTGGGAGTGCCGCTTTTCACAATAACGGCAGCTCCTCCGCACAGTCAGCTAGTGTTTGCCCGGTCTTTTCGAAAGACGGAAAAGCCTTTCAAAATATTCTGGTTTTGGGGACCTAGGTTTGTCTCTTGCAAACAAAACGCAACTGGGGAAAAAGTGTTTATGATGTCTTTTATGTCACCTAGGTTATGTAGTAGACCTCTGCAATTCCACTGTGTAATAAAAGCCATGGTGGAACAGAAGTGAGAATGCCTAAATGATAATTGGTACTGAAATACAAATTATAGGTGACTTAAGTTTTAAAAGTCGACTGTAGATTTGAACGGCAACCCTTAGGTTACCTGTCATTTTTCGGAGCGGTTATTGGGAGTTTATCCCTCTTTGCGCGCTCCAGTGAGCGCTGGTCCTTCGGTGTCGATGACACCGGTGTTTTGGTATCGACCTCCATTGCAGAAGCGCTGGAGGACTGAAGGGTTGGCGCTGAGGCACGTGCCTCAGGCCTTGATGGAGGAGTTGTTTTAAGGCCCTGCGAGGCCGCGAACTCGGGAGCCTTTGAAAGCGATGGGGCAGCACTGGCTGCCGCCACCACGGGGGCGGGAGGAACCACTGCATGGCTACTGCTAGTAGACCCTGTGTGTTCCCGGGGCCTTTGTGGCGCTGCCCCCTGATGCACCACATTGGCATAACTTAGTTTCGGTAAAAGTGATAGGCGTTTTATGGCTTCATAGAACGATATTTTCTCTTTGACTGTGATTGCAATGACTTCTTTTTCTTTTTTCCAGACGGGACATGACCGTGAGTAAGCTGGGTGATCACCTTTGCAGTTTGTGCACTGTGGAGAAGAATTACATTTGTCGGATTCGTGATCGTTGGAGCTGCATTTTGCACATGTTACTTTGCCTCCGGAAGAAAGAGAAGCATGGCCAAACCTTTGGCACTTAAAGCATCGTCTGGGATTGGGAATATACGGCCTGACATTGACCTTAACGTAGCCAGCCTCAAGCGAACTGGGCAATGTGCTGGTGGCAAATGTGAGAATGACATGCTTCGTGGGAATTCTTGATTGTTTCGTCGAAGGACTATTCTCTGGACTTTTGTGACGCCTTGCTCCTGGAAACCCTCAAGCAGTTCCTCATCACTCAGATTCATGAAGTCTTCTTCTGAGATCACGCCCCGGCTCGTGTTTAGTGAGCGATGGGGTGAAATCGTTACTGCTACGTCACCGATACTGGTGACATCCGAAAGCTTTTCTACTTGTTGTTTGTCTTTTAGTTCTAGGAGTATATCTCCACTAGACATCTTTGAAGCCTTGTAGGCTGGCCAGAGTTTTTGTGTTAGAATCTTTTCCATCAAAAATGGGGAAAGCTTCCTCGCGGAAGTGTTTCCTACACTGTGGATCACATAGTACTTTACAAACGTTGGGACATTGCACAGCAGTTAGATCCTTCTCGGCCGCACTAGTGTCTGAACAGGCGAACAATATTGTGAACAAAGCACTTCAAAGAACTCGGGAGAGCAGCTAAGGAGAATACCACATCTCGTGGTTTCCAGCCCATATAGATGCCTCAGTTAACCCGCTCGGATGTAATCCTAACGAGCAGGCCCACCGGATAGCGCGCGATTTCACGTACCGCGCTATCAGGGGTAGCCAGGCTCGGAACGAGGTCAACATCCACAAAGATCCATTATGTACCTTCCACTAAATTGTTTCCCATTATCGTCTCGGCAGGAGGGCATTTGCACCCCCCCACCCCAAATTGAAGAAACCTCAGGCTAGCACACTCGGACTTCTGCAAACCCGTTCGTATCCCACTCCCCGGTCCCTCAACAGGATAGACCCTGACCATTCACAGTCGTGCTCCAAATGTGGTCATGACTCATGCTCTTTTGATCACATGCTCTGGTTGTGCCCAGCCCTTAACGCCTCTCCACCCATCACGAAAGAGCAATGGGAGGAATCCCTCAAGAGCAGCAATATTCAAATTCAACTCCAGGCTGTCCAGAGGGCCCACGACATCGCGACGGGACTTGGTCCCCCGGTCCCATCGTGGGCGGAGCCACCGACTTAATCTGGGGGAGCCTTCGGCTCGCCTAGAGCTCAGTTCCTCAGGACTCGAATAAATTTCTTGTCATGTCATTGCTTCTGAAAGTAAATTCAAATGATGCATCGGTGTGCCCTCTTTAAGTGGCGTAGCCAGAAATGTTGTTCGGGGGGGGGGGGGGTTCAGGTTGCAGCACATACTCCTCCTTATAGAATTTGTCGAGGGATCCAATGCATGAATAATAACTCCATTGCAAATGCCATTGTATATTAGATGCTGCAAACGAATCATTGAACGCTATGCACTGTCAACTAAAATATGTATTTTTTCATAAAAGAATATATTCGTATGTCCCAAAAAGTGTGGCAGAAATACCTGATATCAATGCTTCCGCGTTTTTGTTTTGTCTATTTATTAAGTACAGATAATATCACACGAAATTAAGAACTATATCAGCTCGAAACCAGTAAAGCATTGCATGCAGCTGATATGAAAAACGTAAAGGCCATGAAATGAATAAGTTGAGGACAAATATTTTGATGAATCTTTGTCATTCAAGAACATTGTTTACATTTTTGTACATATGCAACGGCCAGGAAAAAATCTCAAAGACGCTGTCCCTCGTTCCAATAGATTGCGCAGGAGCAGCTGTAACTGGTCATGTATTGTAATTACACCGAGATTATACTCGCAACAGTGAGTGCAAATAAAAAGTAGCAGTTCTGCAAAATATACATTAGAAATGCGAGAGAGAGAGAGAGAGAGACAAAACTTTATTTTGATGAGGCACGGAGAAGCGTCGATTTCCGTGGTGGGTGGAGCCTTCAGTCCAGGGCCCCAGCGGCGGTGGCAGCACTTTCGGCTCTGGCGATAAGCTTTCGCTGATCCTCCAGTGCCGAGCTGGTCAGCACCATCTCCCACTGCTCGTGCGTTGCGTTTCGATTTGGGGAGTTATTGGGGATATTTTGGCATGCCCATGTGGTGTGGTAGAGGGTAGCTCGCTCTGTACAGAAAGGACAAAGAGGCTGATAAAGGGTGGGGTACATCGCGTGAAGGAGCGTCAGGTGAGGATAGGTGTTGGTCTGGAGTTGCCTCCAGGTTGTGGCTTCAGCTCTGGTTAGGGATGGGTGGGGTGGCGGCATCGTTCTTCTCGAAAGGCGGTAGTGCTGCAGTATATCGTAGTAAGTTTGTAGTGTGTCTGGACTTGGGTCTTCTGGCGTCTCTTGCAGTGCCCGGTTGCAGTGACCTCGGGCTATCGTGTGTGCACGATGGTTTCCGCTGACGCCTTCATGTCCCGGTGTCCAAATTACCGTGGTGCGGGGTATTTCGTTGAGGCGATGTAGAATATCGCATGAGATTTTATGTAGATGGCCGTTCGCGTAGGCTCGACATGCTGACTGACAGTCTGTAAGAATATATAGTTCTTCGTTTTGTCTCGAGGCAGAGATGGCGAGGGCAATAGCGGCCTCTTCGGCTGCGGCGACGTTCTGCGTACGAACGGAGGCGGATACCCGTTCTTGCTGTCTGTGTCCAGCCACGCTGATTACTGTTGTGTTATCGTGTTTGTGCATCGTGGTGCTGACGCAGACGCACTTCGCTATCCGCGGTGACCCGGACTCGGACTGTTGGGCTTTGTGACGTCAATGCTTGGTGTGATAGTGGCTCGAGCATGTATATAAGCAACCGCCCCTTGTTTCTTCCGGGGGTTGTTAGATCGTTAGTTGTGTGACCGAATAAACATGTGTTGCACTTATCACCGTGTGCTGCCTGCCGGCTTCGCTCCTGCGTAGGCGAAGATATAATAGTGGCGACGAGGATGGGATCCGTGTGAATCCGCACGGCCGACAGACGCCAGGCACTTTTGGGAGCGGAAGACTTCAACATGGCAGCGGCTGGCAAGTTCGAACCCTTCCTCGAGGACGGAGACGAGGATTTCGAATCGTACATCGAGCGGTTCGAGCACTTCCTTCGGGCGACCCAGGTGAGCGACGACCTCAAAGTTTCGGTGTTGATTACCGCTATTGGGAAGAAAACCTATCGCACGCTTAAAAATCTACTAGCTCCCATGAAGCCCGAGGAGAAAGAATATGCGCCACTAATTCAAGCCCTCAAGAAGCATTATGCTCCGGAACCCATGGTCATAGCGGAACGTTTCCAATTCAACCGCCGGATTCAGCAGGACACAGAACCGGTGGCGGGCTTTGCGTTGGAATTGAAGAGTCTGGCTGCCTCCTGCAATTTCGGGGCATTTTTGGATGAAGCTTTGCGGGACCGTTTCGTTGCCGGGCTGAAAGACGAGATAACGCAAGCAGAGCTTCTGAAGAGGGCCACACTGACGTTTGCAGAGGCGTGCGAACTAGCTCGAAGTATTGAACTAGCCCGTTCCGAGACGAAGAAATTCCAGCCGGAGGGGCAACAACTAGGTGTCCAGGCCGTACAACGACAAACTCTGAGTTCAAGGTCGGGACAGCCGCGGGGAGACTACATGGAAACCAGAGCAGCGAAAGAAACAACCGGTTGGGCTTGTTACCGCTGCGGAGCCACCTCCCACACCGACGAAAGGTGCCCGTTCAGGAAATACCGCTGCCGCGCCTGCAAACGAGTGGGCCACTTGGCAAGAGTGTGCCGGTCGTCCGGCAGCACAGCGCACTATGCGGAGGACAGTAGTGGTGAGGACAATCTTTTGCTGCAGAATGTATTTTCGTGTAACGAGAGTGTCCGAAACTATACGGTAAACGTACGGGTCGGGGGTCGTAATGTGCCGATGCAGATAGATACGGGCGCGTCTGTTTCTATCGTCCCCGAGACTCTCTATCAGCGACACTGGGCCGGGCGACCGTTGTTGCCGTGTAGCATAAAGCTAAAAGCCTATGGGGGAACGCCGTTAGCGGTTCTGGGCAAGCTGATGATGCCGGTAGAGCACAACAACCAGACAGCGACACTGCCTCTGATCGTTGTCCGTACGTTGCAAAAGAGTGAGACTGCGTTGCTAGGGCGAAACTGGTTGGAATCTCTTAAATTGGATTGGTTGAGTGTGGGTAGGGTGGCGATCGATCGAGTAGCTAGCTTGCTTGAAAGGTTCTCGGAAGTGTTTGAACCAGAGCTCGGACAGATACCGGATTGTCAAGTAAGCTTGTTGCTGAAGGATGGCACAACACCGGTCTTTTGTAAACCTCGGCCGGTGCCCTTCGCACTCCGAGATCCCGTTTCCCAACAATTGAGGGCCTGGCAGAACGCAGGGGTGATTGTTCCCGTCCTAAAAAGCGACTGGGCCACGCCGCTGGTGGTGGTTCCAAAAGGAGACAAAACGGTCAGGATTTGCGGAGACTACAGAATGACGGTGAATCCCTGCTTGCGCACCGATCATTATCCGCTGCCAGTCATGGAAGATTTGTTTGTAGCCTTGCATGGGTGCAAATATTTCACTGTGCTGGACCTTTCAACCGCGTATCAGCAGCTGCAGTTGCACCCTGACTCGCAGTCTTTGCTCACGATAAATACGCACATGGGGCTGTTTAAGTTTACGCGCCTACCGTATGGGATAACCAGTGCACCCTCGATATTTCAGGCAGTCATGGACGATGTTCTAGGAGGCCTAGATAGAGTCGCCTGCTACCTGGATGATGTGTTGATTGCCGGGGAAAGTTTTGAGGAGAGTTGGAAAAAGGTGGAAAGCGTGCTGACAAGGTTCAAGGAACGAGGCATTAAACTGCGCAAAGAAAAGTGCAAGTTTTTCCAAACATCGGTGGCGTATCTGGGTCACGTGCTGGACGGAAATGGCATTCGGCCATCCGATAAGGTGCGCGCTATCAAAGACGCGCCGACACCCAAGAACAAACAGGAGCTTCGAGCATATTTGGGCATGCTCAATTTTTATGCAAAATTAATTCCGAACATGTCAGCAGAGCTGAAACCATTTTACGAGTTGTTGGGCGAAAATGTTAAGTGGAAATGGACGGACAGGGTGGCGGATACCTTTAAGAGATCTAAGGATTGGCTTATGCATCCCAGAGTACTAACATACTACAATCCGGATCAGGAACTGGGTATGGTATGCGACGCCTCGGCATATGGACTAGGGGCGATCTTATTCCATAAAATCGCGGGGGTCGAAAGACCGATAGCGTTCGCATCGAGGACACTAAGTCAGGCAGAGCAGGGCTACGCCCACCTGGAGAATCACCTGCAGTGATTTTCGGTCTAAAGAAGTTCCACAAATTTTTGTTTGGTCGAAAATTTTCCGTTTATTCAGATCACCAACCCCTGGTTGGAATTTTCGGGCATGGCAAGCCAATCCCTACAATGGCAGCAGCACGGATACAGCGGTGGGCCTTAATCCTTGCAGCGTATGACTACCGATGGGTCTACCGAAAGGCAAGCGAAATCCAAAATGCCGATGCCCTTTCACGGCTACCGCTCCGAGACAAAGCAGAGGAGTCAGAGCGTGTTTATTTCTTTTCGGTGCTAGACGAGGCTCCATTGTCTGCAAGGGAAATCAGATCGGAAACGCGTAAAGATCTATTGCTGTCCAAAGTGTTGTTTTTTACGCAGAACGGGTGGCCTGCGCATGTGTCGGACGACGATCTTTCACCATACTTCGTTCGCCGTAACGAACTGTCGGTAGACCAAGAGTGCGTAACATGGGGCAATCGCGTGGTTATACCCACTTCGTTGCGACACAAGGTTCTAGAAATGCTGCACGAAGGTCATCCAGGGATGACTCGAATGAAAATGCTGTCAAGGAGTCATGTCTGGTGGCCTCGCTTAACGCTAGACATAGAGCAAGCGGTGAAAGAGTGCATCACTTGTCAGTTGTCACAGAATGCGGCAGCTAGAGTACCACTAATGTCATGGGGCTGGCCAACGCGTAGATGGCAGCGAGTTCATCTAGATTTTGCGCAAAGGGACCAGCATTTCTTTTTGGTCTTAATGGACGCTCATTCGAAGTGGGTTGAGGTGTTTGTCATGACAGCAACAACAAGCGAAAAGACGGTAGAGAAATTGCGAGGTGTTTTTCCGGCCTACGGACTACCCGAGGAGATCGTGACCGACAACGTGCCCCAATTCACATCGCAGCACTTCGGAACATTCCTGAGCAGGAATGGAATTCGTCATTCCAAATCTCCTCCCTATCACCCAGCTTCGAATGGTAGCGCCGAACGGTGCGTTCAGACCGTCAAGAAGGACTTGTTTAAACAGATACTAGACGAAGAAAGAAAAGGAGACAAGAAGTCCATACAACATCGCATAGACCAATTTCTCTTCAGTTATCGCAACACCCCGTCCAGCACCACTGGTGAGACCCCGGCCCAGATCTTCTTGTCGTGGCAGCCAAGAACCAGGCTGAGTCTGCTGCACCCTGAAATGGAACAACGCATGCGCGAAAGGGGAGAGCAGGCGAAGCTCCACGCAGACCAGAAACGAGGGCCATGGAGAGACTTTAGGGAAGGCGATCAGGTTTTGGTAAAAGGACTCCGCCCGGACGACTACAAATGGCTGTTGGGTACAAGTGCTCAGCGGTGCAGCGCATGCACGTACATTGTTCGCGTCGGAGACGAGGACCGATACGTTCACGCTGATAACCTGCGACTACGTACATTTCAGGAGAACCGGAGCTGGCTTAGGGCGGCGGGAAAAGTACTGGACGGGCCGAGAGTGGAAAACAAGGGTCCGCTCTCTAGCGACACTAGAGAGCCCACCTCGACCAGCACGCCTACTCGGCTCAACGATCAGGACCCACCAGCATCGAACTTGACGTCACCAGCAGTTGAATCGGCAGGGCCTTCTACCGAGCCTTCTCCGGGCCTTCTACACGACAGCGGTCCGACGCTCGACAGTGGTCCCCATAACGGCGACCCCTCGGGACAATCAACACCGCAGCTTCGACGTTCTACCCGGTTGAGGCGACCGCCAGACCGGTACGTGCCGTGAGACGAAAACCTCGTGAGGGGAGAGGAGTGTTGTGTTATCGTGTTTGTGCATCGTGGTGCTGACGCAGACCCACTTCGCTATCCGCGGTGACCCGGACTCGGACTGTTGGGCTTTGTGACGTCAATGCTTGGTGTGATAGTGGCTCGAGCATGTATATAAGCAACCGCCCCTTGTTTCTTCCGGGGGTTGTTAGATCGTTAGTTGTGTGACCGAATAAACATGTGTTGCACTTAGCACCGTGTGCTGCCTGCCGGCTTCGCCCCTGCGTAGGCGAAGATATAATAATTATCATGCCCTCTCCATTCGGGTACATGGCCGCATCTGTCCAGCGAGCAGTAGAGAGAGTGCCGTATCTCCTTTCTATTGTTATTGCTCGTGCTTTTCTCCTGCCCAAGTGATATTCCGGGTGCAGGTTACGCGGAACAGGCGCCACCATTATTTGCTCGTGTAGGGACTTGCGGAGTACTTATTGATTGTTGGTTGTCGCCACAGGGTATTGCAATCTTCGAAGTGTTGCTCTGCCTGTTCTAGTGAGGTTGAGGCGCGTGATTTGCGCATGTCGGTGTGCTTCAGTTAGTTCTTCTAAGGTGTTGTGGATGCCCAGGGATAGAAGTTTCGTTGTTCCGGTGCCTGGAGGAAGGCCGAGGGCTTGTTTGTACGCTTTCCGCAGTAACACATTTATTTGGGCTTTTTCTGTTGATGTTAAGTTCAAATAAGGTGTCGCGTACGTGACTCTACTGACGATAAGGGCCTGAGTCAAACGTAATAAGTCTTCTTCCTTCATGCCATGTCTGCGACTGGCAACTCTATTAATCATGCGAGCTACACTGTAGGCAGTTTGTTTCAGTGCATTTACAGTGTGGTTATTGCGACCACTATTTTGCATGGAGACCCCTAATATGCGGAGTGTTTGGACTATGGGTATAGGTTTTTGGTTTAGGTGTATTTCTATGGCCTCTCTCTCTGTGCTTTTTCTTCTGGATTTCTTTTTGAGAACGAGGAGCTCGGAGTTTTCTGGGGAGCATTCCAGGTTGCACCCTTTGGCGTATTCGGTGACAGCGTCTGCCGCCGCTTGCAGGGCGTCCTGCTGTTCTCCATCCGAGCCTCGAGTTGTCCAAATGGCAATGTCATCCGCATATATGGCGTGACGAAGGTGCGGAATCTTCTCTAGATGCTCTGGGAGGTTTTTCATGACGACGTTGAAGAGAAAAGGCGATAAGACTGATCCCTGAGGAGTGCCTCTATTTGGAACCTTTTTCTCTTTTGTTCTGAGGGTATCCACGCCTACCGTTGCCGTGCGGTCCGTTAAGAATGCTCGAATGTAGTTATAGATTCGTTCGCCGCAATTGAGTTGCGATAAGTTTTTTAGGATGGCCTCATGAGCTACGTTATCAAATGCGCCTTTAAGGTCCAGTGCGAGTATGCATTTTACATGTGTGGTGACATGGTTCAGTACTTCTTCCTTCAATTGGAGTAGTATGTCATGGAGTCGACAAATGCGGCCTGAAGCCGTACATCGTGTCAGGAAAGAAACCCGTGTCATCCACGTGAGGCTTCAGGCGATTGAGCACAGCGTTTTCGAAAAGCTTCCCCAGGCACGACGTCAGGGATATGGGTCGCATGTTGGTGAGACCTGGAGGCTTGCCCGGTTTCGGTATTAGTACTATGTGCGCGTGTTTCCATTCATTTGGTAGTGTTCCCGCTTCCCAATGGGTATTAAAGAAAGTCGTTAGGGCTTCTATTGAGTTGTCGTCCAGGTTTCCCAACATTTTGTTTGTGAGCCCATCTTGCCCGGGTGTTGTGTTTCGAGTTAGGGAGTGAAGCGCTGTCCAGACTTCCGTGATTTCAAATGGGCGATCTAGGTCTTCATGTGGCTTCCCACTATATTTTGGTATAGATGTTTGGTTCCGTGTGTGATCGCCGATGTATTTTGCCTCTAGCTCTCGCAGAATATCTTCATCCGACCCCGGTTGGTTGCGAAGTATGCGTCTGATTGTGTGCGAGGTTTGTTGCTTGCTTTTGGTTGGGTCCAGTAGGTGTTTTAGGATTGCCCACGTTTTAGACGAGCTGAGCCTTCCGCTCAGGCTTGCGCACATTTGTTGCCAGTTTTGGCGCACCAAGACAGTAGCGTATTCTTCCGCCTGTTGTGTAAGAGCAGCTATGCGCAATTTTAGTTTTCTATTATGTTTTTGTTTGCGCCATCTCTTCAAAAGGCCTCTACGAGCGTCCCACATATGCACGAGATGTGGGTCTACCACCGGATTTTCTGTGGTGAGTTGCATCTGCTTTGAGTGTTGCCTGATCGACTCCTTGAGCTCACTCGTCCATTGTTGCAGCGATGTGATATCCTCCTTTTCCCTATTTTGTTGAACTCTCGCTTTACGAAATGCTGTCCAATCCGTCAATAAGATCTGACTGATGCGTTCGCGTGTATGCTTGAGCGAAATGGTAACCTCCAGGATGTGGTGTTCTCTACCCAGCGTTTCTTCCATATTTCTCTATGTAGCCTTCTCGTGGTTCTTGATCATGGTAAGGTCCAGACATGTGTCCCTTGATACACTATTTCCCACTCTAGTTGGAAAGTCTGGGTCTGTGAGGAGTGTGAGTGCGTGTTTTTGAATGAGCGAGTGGATGGTGTTTCCTTTCTTTGAAGTGAGGTTGTAACCCCAAGTCGGATGCATCGCGTTGAAGTCGCCTAGCACAAGCAGCGTGTTGTTTTTCGCCTCCTTGAGTGCCGATCTGATGAGGTAATCAAAATTTTCACCACATTTTTTTGGTGGGCTATATATGTTTAGGACGAAGACACTGCGTGCCTTCCTGTATGCCGGCAGTATTTCTATAAATACGTGGTCAATCTCACTACCATCCAGTGTGCGGTCTATTGCCGTCAGCCTGCGGGAGACAAGCACTGCTACCCTTGTATCTGTCTTCGCCATATACGTTTCATATCCGGACATGGTGGGCCTCGTACCTGTTTCCTGTAATGCGATAACCTGCGGTGGAGTTGTTGCGGTATTTATGTATTGTTGTAGTGTGGCTTTTTTTCTTGAGAAGTTTCTGCAATTCCACTGCCATGCATGGAGTTCTAGTGCGTGATTATTCCGCTTACTCGCCATCGTGGTGTAATGGTGCGTTCTCCATGGACCTATCCAGATCCTCGACGCTTGAGTTCGCTTTCGGCTTCTTTCTTTTCTTTCCTTTAACAGGAAGATTGTCCGCTAGCTGCTCGCGGAAGGCGAGAAGCTGTTCCTGAAGTTTTTCGTGGAGGAAAAGTTGAAGTTGCTGCATCTGACGCTGTTCCTGCAGCTGCAGCTGTTGTTGTAGTTTTTGCGACAGGGAAGTTTCCATCTGGTGAAACATTTCGACGGAAGACGGAGTGGTATTGGGGAGGGAGTTTGATTCCGATGACAGAGAAGCGAGATGCTCCTTGCAGGTGGTCGCTACCGCCTGACTTTCCGCTAGCGAAGCTCTTAGTTTGGCTATTTCTTCATTTGCGGCTTTTATCTCATCTTTGGCCTCTTTCATTTCTTTAGTGTGCCTTTCTTTGATTTTTTTCTATTTCTGTAATGTAAATTTCCCTAGTCTCTTTTAACTCCCTTGCGTGTGTCTCTCTGTCCTCTTTGAGTTGTTTACGGAGTTCGTCTATGAAAGTGGGGATTGTTATGTTTTTGTCTCCAGAGTTGGGATCACGAGCAGTGAGAGACGGAAAACAATGTTGTGACCAGCTCACCTGCGAGTTTGTCGATTTCTGCTGCCCTGGCGCTGCTATATGCCTGGCACGGGACGTCGACCTCTGTCGGGATCTTGACCGGGATTTCGATCGTGTTCCCTCCCGAGAGGAGTTCTGTGGCTGGCGAATGGTGGGCCGCGATTCCCTTTGGTCTGCTGTTTTCTTGAATTGATTCCGGTATCTTTCGGGACAATCCCTTGCAGCCGTGAAGTGTTCGCCCTGGCATAGGGCGCACTTCGGAGTGCACTCGTGATCTTGCGCAGGATTGGCCACACCACACTTTGCACACAGGTTCACGTCTGGTTGAGGGCACACGTCTGCGCGGTGTCCCACCGTGCGACACAGTTGGCATACTTGTTTCGCGGAGCGGTACAAGTAACAGTGTTTTTCTCCGTCCATGTAATACACGACGAAAGGCACTTCTTCCCCTTGGAAAGTGATGAGAGCCGAGTGGGTAGTACCTAGCATTCTCGCATACAGGACTGCATGCCCTGGCGCGCAAAGTCCTTCCATCAGAGTCCTTACGGAGGTTCCAGGGGTTATGCCGTGGATGACACCTTTGCCCGAGTTGTCAGGCGTTGCTGCGTATGCGGTGACTGCGTATTCTTTCTCTCCAAGTTGTAGTTATTTGATGCCGATTAGCTTGATCGCGTAATCTCAGTCGGGTACGCTCGCGATGGCGATGTTTTGTTGTGGCTCTATTCTAACGATCATGGTTTGCGTGCACGTTCCGATTGGCTGATTACTCGCCCTTTTGATGCTGTTGGCGATTTGATCCGTCTGCCACCTAGCAAACGTAAAAGTTTTTCGAGGGCGGAAAATCACCTTGTAATCATCTTTCGGTAGCGGAGGGAGTCGTCTGTGCACCGGTGCGGCTGTCGGTTGGGCGTGTCGTCTCCTGTGTCGTAGTTGACATAGATGTATTTTCTGGTATTTTGCTCGGCGTGCATTTCGACTTCCTATTCTTTACTGTGATCCATGGATCGTCATTTTTCGGCTCTTCGGAGGATTCTGACGTTGCTGGGCCGTTTTGTGACGTGTCCATGAGCACGTGCCGCTGGGGCGGCGTGTCCGCGTCCATGCTGTGTGCCAAGCGAGCGCTAGCCCTAGCCGTACACGTCGAAACAAAAACGTCGGTAAAGTCCGTAAGATTTGGTGGACTGGCCTGAGAGTGGTCTAGAAAGATGCCTCTTCACTTGCGGCGCTGGTTGACGTCGGTGTCGGGTCGATACGGCAAGTAATTCAGCAGATATTGAGGTAAAAAGCAGGAGCCCATGTGAGACGCGTTCGCATAGGCCAACCTCGTCGTCTTCTTCCTTAGAAATGCGAAGGAATATGCAAATGCGAAGATACAACTCGCTAAAGGGCAAAAAAGAGTCGCTGGAAACTAAGTTCACTGCTTGTATACACAAAACCTCGCAACAAGGTAATTAAATATTGTAACGACGTGGGATCGACGAGGACGCAGAGCAGCACCAACAAAGACACTTTATCAGTCGCCGAGAAAAAGCCAACAACGTCTCCTTCGTCTCCACGCTTAACCTAAAAGCCCGCGGCACTTCAACCTTGTCCCCACTGGCACATACCCGCGGCAATATAGTTGTTCCATTGGCTCCCCCCACAGAAAAAAAAATCATCGTCCCGATGACAGAGGCTTGGCAAACTGAGATAAAGAAAAAGAACTGTGCAGTCTTGTCAGTCTTCATAGTACGGCTTCATACGAAGCACGTGCACGACTTCGGGTAAATGCCGTCGGCGCTTTGAACAGTGAGAGCCATCCGGAACGACTTCGTAGGTGACGTCACTTATGCGTCGAATAACTATGTAGGGCCCGAAGTATCTGCGCAGGAGCTTTTCAGAGAGCCCACGCCGACGAATAGGTGTCCAGACCCACACTTTGTCACCGATGTTGTATGTTACGGGTCTGTGCCGAAGATTGTAGCGTCTGGCGTCACATTCCTGTTGTTCGTGGATTCGCCAACGCGCAAGCTGCCTAGCTGCTTCTGCTCGCTGTGTGATCTCTTCAGCACCCAGTCTCGTCGTCATCCAATTCATGAGGGAGCATTGCGTCTAATGCTGTCGTAACCTCACGGCCGTACACGAGGCTGAAGGGTGTCTTGTGAGTGGTCTCTTGACGAGCCGTATTGTACGCGAAGGTGACATAGGGTAAAACCTCGTCCCAGTTCTTGTGCTCTACATCGACGTACATGCTTATCATGGTAGCCAGTGTCCTGTTGAGTCGTTCCGTCAGGCCGTTTGTTTGAGGGCCGTGGTCTTCCGGTGGGCGGTACCACTTAAACGTAGAACGATGTCCAAAAACTTGGCCATGAACGCAGTACCTCTGTCGTGATGACTACTGCCGGAGCGCCATGTCTTAAAACGATGGATTCAAGAAAACATTGCGCCGCTTCATCTGCTGTTCCTCGTCGCAGAGCACTTGTCTCGGCATATCTAGTGAGATAATCCGTGGCGACGATTGTCCACCTGTTGCCGGTAGTAGACGTTGGGAAGGGGCCCAGAAAATCCATGCCTACTTGTGCAAATGGTGTGGCAGGTACTTGAACAGGGTGCAGAAGGCCGGCTGGCTTGACGGAAGGTGGTTTGCGGCGCTGGCAATCCAGACATGTCTGAACATAATGCTTAATGACCGCAGCAAGTCTCGGCCAGTAGTAATTCTGCGAATCCGTGCCAATGAGTGAGTGTAGCCCAAGTGCCCAGCGGTCGGCTCGTTGTGGCAGGCGTGTAAGATTTCACGTTGAAGCGATGAGGGAACAACGAGTAAGTAGTTGCTGCCGCTAGTGGAGAAGTTCTTTTTGTAGAGTACGTTGCGGCGCAAGCAGTATGACGCCAGCCCTCTTGTAAATAGCCTCGGAACGCTGTTGGTTCGTCCTTCCAGGTAATCAATCAGCGGCAGCAATTCAATGTCATTCCGTTGCTGGCGCGAAAAATCGGCAGTGTCCACGAGTCCCAGAAAGACCGTGTCGTCATCGTCTTGTGCTGCCGTCTCAACAGGAGACCGAGAAAGGCAGTCGGCGTCTGCGTGCCGTTTTCCTGACTTGTATGCGACAGTAAAGTCGAACTCTTGGAGTCGAAGACTCCAACGTGCGAGCCGGCCGGAAGGATCTTTCAAATTAATGAGCCAGCAGAGCGAATGGTGATCGCTAATAACGGTGAAAGACCGACCGTACAAATATGGACGAAATTTCAGAACTGCCCATACCATTGCGAGGCATCCTTTTTTAGTGGTAGAGTAGTTAGCCTCCGCTCGGGACAGTGTCCTGCTGGCGTAAGCAATCACCTTTTCGCTGTCGTCCTGCCATTGTACGAGCACCGCCCCTAGACCGACATTACTAGCGTCTGTGTGCAATATCGTCGGGGCATCTTCATCGAAGTGTGCAAGCACGGGAGGCGCTTGCATACGTTGCCGGAGCTCGTGAAATGCCCGCTGCTGGTCTTCGCCCCAAGTGAAAGGTATATCTTCTCTGGTGAGCTGTGTTAACGGCCACGCGATGCGTGAGAAATTCGCAATAAATCGCCGGTAATATGCACATAGTCCCAGAAAACGTCGTACGGCCTTTTTGTCTGATGGGGTCGGGAAATTAGCGACGGCAGCAATTTTATCCGGATCAGGTCGGACTCCTTGGTTACTGATGACGTGACCGAGGAACTGGAGCTCTTGAAAACCAAAATGGCACTTTTCAGGCTTCAACGTGAGACCGGCAGATCGTATTGCTTCAAAAACAGTTTTCAGCCTTCGTAAGTGTTCGTCGAAACGTCGCGGAAAAGACAATCACGTCATCCAGGTACACCAGGCATGCTTGCCATTTGAGTCCAGAGAGCACAGTGTCCATTAGACGCTGAAATGTTGCTGGCGCTGAACACAAACCGAAGGGGAGTACCTGAAATTCGTAAAGTCCATCAGGCGTCACAAAGGCGGTTTTCTCACGGTCACTCTCATCCACTTCGATCTGCAAATAACCGCTTTTCAAGTCCATTGAGGAAAAGTAGCACGCGTTTCGCAACCTGTCCAAAGAATCGTCAATACGTGGCAGTGGATAAATGTCCTTCTTTATGACCTGATTGAGCTTCCGATAGTCTACGCAGAAGCGCAGGCTACCGTCCTTCTTTTTCACTAAAGCTACAGGTGACGCCCAAGGACTATTAGATGGTCAAATAACGCCATCTTCCAGCATCGTCTTCACTTGTCTTTGGATTGCCTCGCGTTCCTTTGGGGCCACGCGATAAGGGTTTTGTCGAATAGGTCGGCTGTCGACATCAGTAATGATGCGATGTTTGGTAAGTGGCGTTTGACCAACTCTTGAGGCAGATGAGAAACAGCCCTGGTACTGGTTGATGAGCTCAAGAAGACGGTCTCACTCAACGGCCGTTAACGTCGAACTAACGTCTACAATAGGCGCAGCTGTGGGGATCGTAGATGACGTCTCCTGTGCTAAGTGGCAGTCTTCTATCGGCATTACTTCGTCGAAATAAGCGACAGCAGTGCCTCTCACGATGTGTCGACGCTCCTTACTAAAATTCGTCAGCAAGAGTTCGACGCTTCCGTCGATAACATTAATAAGTGCTCTGGCAATGGATATGCCGCAATTCAGTGCTAGCGCATTGATGCGTTCAGCGACTCCAGTCCCATTCTGCAGGCTGTCACAGTGCACGGGTACGAGAGAGCAACTCCGCGGCAAAAGTATCACGTCGTCTGCAGCTATACGTAAGCAACGTTGTGGATGCTCCTCATGCGTGACATTATCCGAGTTCGTTGCAAACGTGACGCTTCTGTCGCGGATGGTAATCATGGCACCGTACTCACGCAGGAAATCCATCCGCAATATAAGTTCCTTGCAACACTCAGAAAGAATGACGAGGGTGGCGACGAAGGTTGAACCGGCGATTAAGAGTCGGGCTGTACATTTCCCGACAGGTGTCAACTGACCTCCGGCGGTTCGTATGTTGGGTCCATACCATGGCGTCTTCACCTTCCTTAGTTTGTCGGCGAGCTGTGCGCTTATGATTGAAAAATGCGAGCCAGTGTCAACAAGAGCGGCTATTTAGTGGCCGTCAATGTGAACGTTGAGGTCGGCGCTGACGACGTCAGTTACGTCTTTTGTAGTTGAGTCCGTCGTATTCGTCGTTGCATTCGCCGTCTTCGCCGTATTCGTCGTTGCATTCGTCGGAGTCTTTACATCGTCGTACGTCGATAATGGGGGATATGGCGAACTTCGAGTACTGGCAACCTCACCGCCGGAGGTCGCTGCGTCTAGTTTCCCCGTCGCGAGCTAGGAGACCTGCCCCTAGTGACGTCGGTAAAACTGAGACGAGTCGGTGAATTGTAGCGCGCAGGTGACGGCGAAGGAGAACGTGATCGGAGAGTCGTATTTTGCGGCAGGTCGTTCACAGGAGCGTCGTAGGCGCGTCGACCGTCATACGGAGAATAGTAGTTGGCAGGAAAGCTTGGGTATTGGGCGGCTCGATAGTTGTTCCATTTGTGGCAAACTCGATAGACGTGTCCAGCTTCGCCACAATGGTAGCACACTGGTCGGCGATCGATGGTGCACCACAAATCGATTTTCCGACGCTGATAGTTCGGTGGCAACTCTCCATTAAGCCAAGGATTGGCGTGCGTGTGTCGAAGATACGACATTGTTTGTGGTGGCATGATCGGCGAGGTCGGTAGAGTCGACGGGGGTGACGATATTGATTCTGTTTGTAGCATAGGTGATGGTCTAGTTGCGGGTGTCAACGGCGTCGAAGTTGCGTTGACTGGACGGCGAACAGCCTCCGCATAAGTAAGACGCCGCGGCACGTTACCACAGTCTGGCGATGAAAAAGCTTGCCGGACTTCTTCCCGGACCACATCAGCTACAAGAGATACCATTGGCGCCGGTTCCGTACCCGTAGTCACAAATACGAGCTGCCGAAGCTCTTCTCGCACAACCTCTCGGATAATTTCACGCAGAGGCTTGTCGTTACTTGCAGCCAGAACGGAAGTGTTCGCCGCCGAGTTACTCATGTCTGTGGCCTCTTTTGTGAACTCCACCACTGTAGTCGGTGGATTTCTCACAAGGCCGGCAAACAGTTGTTCTTTCACTCCCCGCAAGAGATACCGCAGCTTTGCTCCTCTGGCATGTCAGGGTCTGCTCTACGGAAAAGATGGGCCATATCTTCCGAGAACATAGCAACGCTCTCATTGGGTTTTTGAATTCGGATTTCGAGGAGACGCTGCGCATTTTCCCTCCTGTCAATGCTGTAAAAGTATCCAGCAGCTTTGTGCAGAAGTCGTCCCAGGTGGCAAAGCTTCTCTCCCGGTTGACGTACCACGTACTAGCATTGTCCTTCAGATAAAAGTAGACGCTCGAAAGTTTGTCCGCCGAGCTGGTCACATGGTTGTACTTGGCGACGCGCTCGAACGGATCAAGCCAATCTTGGACGTCTTCAAAGGCATCACCATGAAAACTCTCCGGAACCATAGGGTTCTGCAGGGTTACTTGCGTTGGAGCCGCGGTGGCCATGGTAGTTGCAGGAGGCGAACGATTCCGTGAGGTTTCTTGCAGGGGACCGGACTCGGGCGCTAGGCCTAGTAGGCGGCGACTGAACCGGTGGACCTGTGTTTCGATGGGCAATGGCGATTCCGGGCTCGATCGTTGGCTCCGCGAAGGGGTGCCAAGCATGAAGGATGGAGAATACCCAGCACCTCCACCAGTGTAACGACGTGGGATCGACGAGGACGCGGAGCAGCACCAGCAAAGCCAGTTTATCAGTCGCCAAGAAAAAACCAACAACGTCTTCTTCGTCTCCACGCTCAACCTAAAAGCCCGCGCTACTTCAACCTTGTCCCCACTGGCACATACCCGTGGCAATATCATTGTTCCAATATGCGTATAAGTCTCCAATAAATCTACGTATTTAAGCAAACGTCACTGTATATAATGCGTCAAACAAGACAAATAAACATGTTGCGCAGTCACAGATAGTAAACTTTGCGCACACAAAGACAGATAATCCAGTTATTTTTTGTCTATTTAGTAAGTAACGAAAATATCACACGAACAAAACTATGATCGCAGAAATCGTGCTATGTACTCGGGCCATGCGGCGGTGGCAACAGCGCCTTATGGGTAGAATAATAGAGGAGTAATGCAGAAATCAGTACGAAAATGTGTAATTTAACTGCCTGCAAAGCGCCAACAAATATTCTGCACCCAAAATTAAAGGAGGGTATTGCTTCATTTCAAAAAAGAAATACAGCAGGTAGCTAAAAACGAAAGAAAAGGACAAACGAAAGCCATGGATGATGCGGCAAGTTGAACTACCCAACATCCAAGTGTGTTTTTGGCAAACGCCGCGTGGGCCGGGCTTTCAATGAGGAAGGTCGGGCGAAATTGGTTATTGATGTCCTCATAATTTTCGTATTCGCATGATAATTTTGATCATGATGCTAACTGTTAGAAAAAACGGCGAAACGTTCTCCGGTTTGAAAAGCTAATGAACAGTCATACGTTTTCATAATTACGAGCTTATGGACCTGAAGGAACAGAGTGTTTTACTTGCATTGATTTTGGCTGCTTCACTATCTAAAGGGCAAACTTCTCTCGACGGGGAAGTTGAGCGAAGCGGTCAATAACATCGGACACGTTGATGCCGACGTCTCTGTGAGTCTATAGAAGCGCCAACCTAACCATGCGTTCCACAGACATTGTAGAGCGCATGTAGTTTTTTAGTAAACTCTCGTTCAAAAATTTTCTCTTTGCACTGGCAGTGGTCACTGGAAGGCTGACTAGAATCTGTAGCACTTTGTACACATTTACATAAAACCTACAGTCGCAATGACACATGGGCACCTATTCCGGTGCTAAAACCTAAAACATTCCCTCGATGTCGTTGGCATACTTGTTTAGGTACCTTGCAGAAACAGTAGGCCGTTTGATTCCAGCGATGTTGGTCGTTTCGTCAGGAAGTATGGAGAAGCAGCCTGCTTTGGCATCTAGGCTTTCTTTGATAATTTCACGACAAATTTCTATAATTTGGTTTTGTGCATCTGGACTTAAATACGAGGCATTACTGTGGCAACTTTCCAAATGGTTCTTCAGATAGGTATCTCCACAATCAGCTCGCATGCGAAGAAGCGCTCTGAAAATACCTGTGTTTTCAGCGGGGGCTATGCTTAAATCCATAGGGCCACGGAGAGCCAGACCTTGTCACCCGCAAAAAAAAAAAATCCTGAATAATAGGCCCTTTATTTTGTTCTGTTTTCTCATATTTTACTTTGCCTGCCCTGGTCCAGCTGATCGATCACATTGGGCACGCTTCCTGAAAATGTTTCGAGAAAATTATCAGTTGCTAGCTGACAGTCACGGTGATATTTAGTATTTTCTCGTGTGTGGAAGATTGCGAGCGCGTGCTTCCATTTCTGGAACGGCTTGGACACGAGGGCTCCAGTGCGCGCATGTTGGCCCAAGTTTATAAGAACAATAACCCCATAAAGTTCCAGAATTGAAAATATTTTTTAAAAAGCACACCTTTGGAAATATCAGTGCACCTTTCGCGTCAAATGTTTATGAGAATTTTATGCCCATAAAGTTTCGTAATTGAAATCCATGCGCTGCGTAGATTCCGCGGCCGCTGCGAGATGTCGAAACGCACCCGCTCGCTATCAAAAAGCCCTTGAAAGTTTGTGCTCGGATTCTCGCCGGATTCCTTGCATTACATGACTCCAGGTGCAAGGACGTTGCCACAAAATCCAGCCCGAGTTCGCAATGTTCATGCCGAAAGGTCTTTGCGAGCGTGACAAAGACATTGTAGACAAAATCCAGAATGATTCCTGGCGTCGGTGGTAGTTTTGGTCGGCGTTGCATGCCAGCACGCAAACGTTTCGGGGGGGGGGGGGGGGCTGAAGCCCCATCAGCGCCCCCCCCCCCCTGGCTACGCCCCTGCCCTCTTTTATGACGGTGATCTGGTAAGGGAGGGAATAGAATTTCTTGGATATTCGGCGGCGGTTTTAGCCACCCACCTCCGAGCCCAACAAGGGGACGCTGCAGGTTTCGAGAACCTGCTGACGCCAGCTATACACCGCCACTATAACCTGATATATATACCCAAGGTACGATATTGCCACGCGCCTTCAAAGGGGGCTAACGACGTTTATTTATGAGCAGCTGGGCTCTGGAGAAAATGGCGGCGAGAGCTAACCATCGAGCTGGGCGGTTAGCACGCGCACTTCTTTCTTCTTGCGCCTCTGCGCTTGCCCTATTCCCACTACTACAGGTGACAATATAATACACAGGGTTAACCCTTGCCGCCAGGAAACATGGAAGTAAATGGAAGAGAGGAAGAGACAGGCAATATTAAAAGTGAGAGAGAAATACGAAGATTGGAGAGAAGGATAGGAAAAAGCAACTACCAATTTCCCCCGGGTGAGTCAGTCCGGGGATGCCGTCCACGTGAAGCCAAGGCCAAAGGGGGTGTGTTGCCTCCGCCGAGGGGCCGTAAACGTCCAAACACCCGGCATTGCCTCAACCCCCAGGATCCCCTTTTCCCCGGACACGGCTGAGCCGCGCACGGTTAGACGCGGGAGGGGCCAACCCTCGTGTGCTCGGGTCCATGGTGTCGCAACACACCAAACGCCTGCTGACGCATATGCCCCTGCGGGGAAGATAATTTTGACCGGCCGGAGTTCTTTAACGTGCGCTTACAACACAAGTACCCGGGTGTTTTTCAGAGCGGTAAAATCGACCATGCGTGTGCGAGCAGGCGGTCACCAACCAGTACGGGGGCTTTAGCTGCCGCCCTTTTACGATCATGCGTGATGTGCAGTGTTTTGGCGTGTTATATACTCGCCCGAAACAAAGTGAGGACACGCACGTTGTTCAGCTTCTTCCGATTTATCCGGGAAAGCCACAGGCACCGATGTTTCTCCGACAGAATTCTTGTGCGTTCGCACTGCCACTTTTGTTGCAGACCTACGCCCGGTTCTGCGTAGCTCCGCTTCACGGCAGTGGTACTTCTTGTGCGGCAACCGAAAATAGTGCAGATTGACATGATCACGACGCGAGAAGGAACTTCGGATCAACAGCGCGTCAGCGCGCGCAACCTGCTCCAGCACGCTTCCGCAGGCGCGCAGGTGCCTAAAGATGGCGGACAGGCTCGCGGACCGGTGCGGAAGTGACGCGCGTGCAAACTGCGGATAGCGACACACCTTTTCGCAATTCGCTTCACGCTGACGACGGCAGCAACGACTCGCCACCGCCAGACTCGCCGGATTCCCCTAATGACCCCGCCGAGAACAACGATCACCGGTAAGCGTAAGCACGGAAATTAGCTTTCTCTATTCCATACGCGTCTGTCTTGTCGGAAGGAAGGAAATCAACTTTATTAAAGGTCCTGCAGGCCACGAGAGCTTTGGGGCTCTCATGGAGCGGGCGTCTCCCACGACGGAATCGGGAGGTTGAGCTTCCTGGCGGCGTCGTGGACCTGTTGGACGGCCCGGAGTTGGGGAGCGAGTTCTTCGCTCCGGATTGCTTCTTCAAACTTGCGCTTGTCCGGTTCGGAGTTTATGTGAGCTTGCGAGCACGGCCAGAGTAAATGATAGACGTTAAGGGATGTTTTACAATTGGTGCAATAAGACTTGTCGTAGAGCTCAGGCATGTAGTGGTGTAGTCTGTTTTGCGTGGGGTATGTGTCTGTTTGTAGCATTGTGAGAGTAACCGCTTGAGCTCGAGTGAGCATGCGGTGTGGCGTGCTAGTCGGAGCTGTCTAGTTTGTTACGGGGAAAATAATTCAAGTGGCACCGCGTGCACTTTACTATTTCTGCATTCCCGTTCGATCGCGCTCTAACCGATTTGGTTGACACGCTCTGTACGTTATTTCGCGGTGAATGTGTGGTGTATATAATAACGACCGCCTCCGATGATTCGGGATGATGCAGGTGCGATTGTGGGCTTTGCGAGCGCATGCCACCGCCCCTTGAGCAAGTGTGCTGCCGTCACGCGCCACAAGTGGTTGAGCAAAGTCCGGACGGTTGCATTACGCAACATGGAGTTCAGGAGCGTCTGCCTTAGCCCCGCGGTACTAGGCGAGTGTATTGGGAGCTGCAGGAGAAGGGTGTGGCGGTCGAAGGAGAAGTTCACAGGTAATGTTATTGTTACAGTATATCTAGAACTTGCAGACTACAGTTAGCGGACTCCGATTGCAACCTTGACCGCACCACTTTATGCTCTTTGCCAGGAAGTATCGGTTTTTAGCGTACCGCCTCTTTACACGGTGGATTTGGAAGAGGCTGGGGAGACGCAACAGGGTCCTGTTACCTGCATGCGTCGTATCCGCCATCAGGAGACAGTTCCCGTCGGCCGAATACGCCGGCTTTAGATATCCACCTCTGTAGGCACGTTCAGGTATGACCGAGTTTATCAGATAATTGGCAGAAATTTAATAGCGGATTGTTTCTGCCATCAATGGTGCATTCATAAATTTGATGTTCCTTTCACATCACGTTATCTTATTAGAATAAGGTGTCCTTTTTGGCAGCATAGAGATATACTACTTTGCCATCAGAACCAGCTTGATGAACGATCATGTTCTAAAGTACTTGAGTTTCTATCAAATCTTTTTTTCACTTCGCTACAGGATGCTGTAGATGTGGCGAAGCTCTCCCTCATAGTTACATGTAGCTACACAATTTTCTTTCAAACCAACTCAGAAATTGGAGCCACATGCAAACACCCACTAGCCACATGGCAGCAAATATGCTTTGTGCACAGTTAGCGAGTGCTGTGATTGTACTCACGAGGCCTGAACTAGCTCAATAATTAATATTTTTGTTCTTGATTTGCTTGTCTGGGAGCTCCAACAAATGCTGGCCCTTCTTGGCTTGGTCAAGTCTTTGATGCTGCCCAAGGAAAGGTGACTGCCTGACTGCATTAGCCAAGTAGTTCTCTTCGCTTGCCTGCTTGGAACAGAGTGGGACACATTTCACCAGACGGGTGTTAGTGCTTTGCGGGAGTGTCTCAACACTTACTTTTTTTATTGTGCAAGTATGCCCTGCGGCATAAATTCTTGAACATAATAAGGCCTCTTTCCAGGGTTACATGCAGGAGTGGCATAAACAAAGGAACGTGTGTCCATTCGCAAAAGTCAGGCGGACGGCCGAGTTGTTGGCCCAGGCTACGTAGATGGCACGCATGGACTGTCTTCAGACAGTCCATGCGTGCCATCTACGTAGCCTGGGCCGGACAGCTTCTGAGAGATGCGGTCTAGTGTTGCCTCCGTAGCAGCTATGCGACAGAAAGCGCAGGATGCAGGGGATGCCTGAGCACCACCTGTCTACGTGGCCCGAGCAGCCAGAGTCAATGAGACGCCCACACGTATCCTCACGAGGCCGTCATGTGGTTGCAAAGGAATGACGCGACACACTTGATAGCATGGACTAAAAAAAAGGCGCAATTTATTTGCAAGTTCAATATATAGTCTCGGGTCATGTGTTGCTCGCTGAGCAGTCTGCTGGCCTAAAGGGCGAGAGACACGATGCGATTTTGCGTGCGATCCGTCGTACGACGCGCCGCATCGGCCGCCGCACTCAACAAGTTCTCAACGCATTCTGCCGCATGCAGCGGCGGCGATCCGCCGCCGCATGCGACTAACCTGTTAGATATAGTCGTACGACTGCCCGATCGGTCGGACGACCGCAGCCAATGAGAGCGCCGCCAGCGTATACGTGATGGTCCGTGGTAAAGCAGGCGGGGCGGGGCTGGCGTGCAAGCGCTCCGATCGTCCCGGTGCATTTTTTTTTCCTGGTCGAGACGCTGGCCTCTTTGCCGCTGAAGGCGACACAAAAATGAAGTACACTTTGTTTCTGGCACGAAATAACTGTTAGAATGAAGTGAACTCAATATTGTGCATGTTATAAAACGTTGCGCGAAGTAGTAAATCGTTGACGTGGTATCGGTTCGGAAGCGGTCAGCGCAGACGCCGCAGCAGTCGTCTATGCGAAGCGGCTCGCCTGACTTGGCGTGTTTTCTCATCGCTACCAACGGCGTCGGGAAAACTAATTGTTTTGCCACTTATGAGCGACATAAATATTGAGACGTTGATTGTGCTGACGAATATAGGCACTTTATAACGAGCTGCGGACGGATCGCAAGGGCTGTCGACCCCGAATCCGACGGCCAGCGAGCTATGCCGTCTCCCAGCTATCGCAAGCTCGCCTGGCTTGCTCGTTCGCTTCCGTCCGCGCTGATAAAATGAAATGTATTGCAATTTAAGCGCGACATAATGGTGTACACGTTGTGCTGACCAACGTAGGAGGTTTATGACGAGCTACACGCGGTCGTGTCGCAAGCGACACCGGTCTCGGAATCGATGGCCCAGCGAGCTAGGCCTGGCAGCTCCTAGCCATCGGCGGCTGTCGATGGCGCCCACACTTCGGACGCGGCCTTGCGGAAACACGTCTACGCTGCTCGCACAGACGCGTTTTTATTTTGATCGTTTGTGCGACACTAGAGAATTGTGCAAAGACGTTTGTTTTCACTTTGCGAAGTTACGCAGTATTCGAGCGTCCATGCAGGGCCGCTGGTAGTACACTGTAACCATGTGTAGGGGCGCGCCCTAAGCGCGCTCCCGATTGCAGCGCCAACACAGCATTGCGCAAGACGCGCGAAATAAACACAGATTGCATCTCTGCGTTCGTTGTGTGCTGACGTGCGTCCCGACGCTTGTATACAGGCGGCGTTCTATAGGCGTCGTATATCGCGACCACTATAGCTTGGTGACCTGGACGTACGTACGTGATGGCTAAGAACACAAGTCCCACGTCGGCGGACGACGGTACTCAACAGCAACCGCAGTCAACGATGAGCAACGAGAACCATTCCCTCGCCATCGACATGAAAGCAGTCTGAAACGTCCAGGTGCGTCTCCCGCCATTTTGGCCGAAGAATCCGGTAGTATGGTTTACTCAAGTGGAAGTGCTCTTCGATTTGCGCCGCATCACTGCACAGCGCGCGAAGTACCTCTACAGTACCATCTGAAGTTGCGGACGAATTCGACGACGTGCTGAGCCTTCCACACGCAACGCTACCATACTACCATTTCAAGACCATTGTTCTGACGCGCAAAACGGTTTCGGAACGCAGCCGCATGCAGCAACTTCAACACGGAGGAGCTGGGAAACCGACGACCATCTCAGCTGTTGCACCGAATGCGCCAGCTACTCGGCGACAGCATGCAAGATTCCGAGAGTCCTCTACTTCGTGAGTTATTTCTGAAGTGTCTGCCACAAAACCCTCTTCCTGTCCTGGCTGCTGCAGGCGACATGCCGTTGGAGAAGCTAGCCGAGCTCGCAGATCGCGTTGCAGAATACTCCCGCGCTGGCCCCACGGTTGCGGCAGCGACTGCCGTGACACCGCATACCCAAACGCGGCACTATCGCATCGAACGCCTCGAAGAAAAAATAGAGCAGCTCGCTGCCTCCATCGCCGCGATGCGGACTTCGACCCGTGGTCGCTCTCACGGCAACTCTCGTTCGCGATCTCGTTTCCGCACTAGAAGCAATGGTGACGGCTACTGCTGGTATCATGTCCGTTTCGGCGCCAACGCTAGGAAGTGTCGAGAGCCTTGTGGCTGGCAGGAAAACACGAACGCGAGTCGCTAATGGCGGCGAGTGACTCGCTTGACTCCACGGCGAAACGCAGCCGCCTGCTATACGTATCAGACAGAATAACGGGACGTCATTTTCTGGTCGAAACTGGCGCTGAGGTGAGCGTTATCCCTGCCTCACGTGAAGATCGACAACGCTCTGAAAAAACTGCGTCGTTACAAGCTGTAAATAGTTCCACAATCGCTACATTTGGACAGCGTTCGCTTACCATCGACTTAGGACTGCGCCGCACATTTATGGACATCGTCGCTGATGTGCGCTTCGCTATACTTGGAGCGGACTTTCTTAACAACTTCGGCCTGAACTTGGACATCCGCTCACGTTGCCTTGTGGACTGTACGACCAGTTTGTCTGTGCAGGCAATCCTCGCACCTGTGTCGACCCCTGTGCTAGGGGCTCCGAACTTACAAGCACGCTCGTTTGGCTCAATTCTGTCCGATTTTCCTGAGCTTACAAAGCCCAACAACTTAGAACTACCGGTGCGACACAGTCACGCACCACATCGTCACAACCGGACCTCCTGTGTTGAGCAAACCAGGACGCCTCGTGGGTGACCGCCTTGCCCCAGCACGCAGGGAATTTGAACATATGCTGCAACTTGGCATCATTCGCCCATCGTCAAGCAGCTGGTCATCCGCTCTACACATGGTTCCGAAGCGTGACCCAGGTGAATGGCGCCCCTGTGGTGACTATCGTGCCCTGAACGCGGGAACTCTCCCTGATCGGTATCCACTTCCCCATATTCACGACTTCGCCGCCCTACTAGCTGGTACGACCATATTCAGCAAGATCTACTTGGTCAAAGCTTGCCACCACATTCCTGTTGAGCCATATGACATACCAAAGACTGCCATTGCGACACCTTTTGGCCTCTTTGAGTACATCTGCATGCCTTTCAGGCTGAGGAACGCCGCCCAAACGTCCAAAAGATTCATCAATGAGGTGACCCGTGGCCTACACTTTGTCGTCGCCTACCTCGATGACTTACTTGTGGCTAGCTCTTCACCTGAACAGCATGCCGATCATCTGCGATTGCTTTTTACACGACTCCAGGAACACGGCTTGACCATTAACACAGCAAAGTGTGTGTTTGGTGTCAACAGCATCGAATTTCTTGGCCACCTCGTCACACCTGAAGGAGTCCAGCCCCTAGACGGCAATGTTCAAGCGCTGCGCGATTTTCCTCGTCCAACTTCGCTTCGAAAGCTGCGCGAGTTCCTAGGACTGCTGAACCTTCACCGTCGCTTTATACCTAATGTGGCTCGTATTGTCCTACCGCTGACCGACATGCTCAAGTCAACTAAAGCACCGTCAGCCCCTCTCCAGTGGACAAGTGCAGCTGACGCAGCATTTGAGGAAGCCAAGAATGCTCTGGCCAACGCAACAATGCTAGTGCATCCCTTAGCCAACGCACCAATGCGGCTGATCACCGATGCTTCCTCCAACGCCATTGGTGCCGTCCTTCAGCAGTTCCAGCAAAACTCGTGGTGCCCGCTAGCCTTCTTCTCCCAGAAACTAAAGCCTGCCGAAACTCGCTACAGCACGTTCGACCATGAACTTCTCACCGTCTACCTCGGAATTCGCCATTTTCGCCCCCAACTGGAAGGTAGCGTATTCCACGTGCTCACCGACCATAAGCCACTAACATTCGCTTTCCGTGGAAACCACAGTGCTTACACATCCCGGCAAATTCGGCATCTAAGTTTCATTTCGGAGTTCACCGCAGACCTAAGGTACATCGAAGGCCCCGTCAACGCTGCTGCCGACGCCCTTTCCCGCGTAAGTGTCCTAACATCTGATGCTGTGGACTTCGAGGCAATTGCAGAGGCACAGCGTAGTGACAGTGAACTTCACGACTTGCGCGCAAGCTCTTTGTTCTTTGTCGCTGTCTGATGTGCCATTGCCCTTCTCCTCTGGTACAATTGTGCGTGATGTGTCTTCTGGCTGCACGCGCCCTTTTGTGCCATCCGCATATCGTCGTCAAATCTTGACTAAGCTGCACGAAGCAAGCCACCCTGGCATCAGCGCCACTCAACGCCTCAACACGTCTCGTTTTGTGTGGCCCGGCGTCAACAACGACGTCCGCCGCTGGGCTCGTGAGTGCTTGCAGTGCCAACGTGCGAAGACAACGCGGCACACTAAATTTCCCCTTCAAACCTTCCGCTCGCGAGACTGTCGCTTTGACCATGTGCACATTGACATCGTCGGTCCACTCCCGTCATCGCGCGGAAAGCGCTACATACTCACTTGTGTGGATCGCTATACACGCTGGCCCGAGGCGTTCCCGCTTCACGACATCACGCATCCACCGTAGCCTCATATTTTGTTGCCGGATGGATCTCTCGCTTCGGCTGCCCAAGCATTGTTACTACGGACCGTGGCCGTAGTAACCATGTTTGAGTTTGAGTCCGAAATATTCAGAACACTCACACGTATCCTCGGCGTAAGGCACGTCCACACAACGGCATACCAACCCTCCGCATATGGAATGGTCGAACGACTGCACCGACAGTTGAAGGCTGCACTCATCGCTCGCAACGCCCAAACTTCATGGGTTGACGAGCTTCCCCTCGTGATGCTCGGCATACGCTCGGCCATTAAAGAAGACCTCGGGTGCACTGCAGCTGAAATGGTGTATGGCACGTCCCTTCGCCTCCCTGGTGAATTCTTCGACCCGGCTCCTGCCCCCGACCTGTCACCGCCAGACTACATCGAGTGGCTTCGGCACCTGTGTCAACGTCTGCAACCAACGCCCGCAAGACAACCGTCTAACTACGATGTCTTCGTAAGCAGAGACCTTGCTTCATCAAGTCACGTCTTTGTGCGACGCAAAGACATCCGGACATCTCTTACGGCACCGTACGAAAGCCCTTTCAAGGTGCTTGGGCGTACCGACAAGACCTTCACTTTGAGAGTAAACGGCCGCACGGACGTTGTAGCGATCGACCGCGTAAAACCTGCGTACATGCCGAACTCATCTGTTTCGGTTTCGCTTCCCGAGAGTTAAACGGCTGAATCGGCGCAAAACGCACCCAATGAAACATCCTTGTGGGGGGGGGGGGGGGGGAGCCTTGTAGGGGCGCGCCCTGAGCGCGCTCCCGATTGCAGCGCCAACACAGCGTTGCGCAAGACGCGCGAAATAAACACAGATCGCATCTCTGCGTTCGTTGTGTGCTGACGTGCGTCCCGCCGCTCGTATACAGGCGGCGTTGGCGTTCTATAGGCGTCGTATATCGCGACCACTATACCATGTGTCCCGAATCGTCGTATGCGGCAAGTCAGACTCCGACGTGTCGTACGACGGATCGCACGAAAAATCGCACCATGTGTCTCGCGCTTAAATGTGGAACACAGCTGATGAATCTTCCGTTCTAAGAAAGAACAAAACAAGCTCAAAGCAAGAGGTTGGGTTCAGATAACCTTGCCCCAGGTTTCAGTCTTCCGGGTAAAATTTCTCATTATACCGGGTGTTTCAGCGAACACTTTCAACAATTTTTAAAGTTTGAATGTGGCAGATAGCACAATTCCACTTCATGAGCTGGTCTACTCGAAGAGGCGGACATTACTTGCACGAAAAATTGAACTGCATATACGACTAACTAATCAAATTCCCTAATTAAGTTTTAACTAATTACCTTATGGCCCATATTGCTATTTACAAATCCTAGCCGTGGAGTTCTCAATCCGGATCCACTTGGAACGAATTCTCAGGATGACACCGGTTTCGAGATAATAATTCCAGAACTTTGCGGAGAAATGCACTGGCGTTCCAGTTACATCTATGCTTCAATGCATAAAAAGACTTACGCATTACGCACTGATTTCCGCCACTATTTCCTGCCAGCCTCGTTCCATTCTAACTCCCTTTCTTGTTTGACCAGTGAGCGGAGTGATGTCTGAGAGGTTGAGGAGACATTTTCCAAAGTAGTTGATAGCAACCAAGAGCCTCTGAACATACTCCTTGCATGGGGCCATAGGCAAGTTGGAGACGGAATGAACCAAACTCGTACGGCCTATTCGCATTCCTGGAAATCGGGTCAGCGAGGAATTCAACTGGTCCAACTACACTATATACGCACTTCTCAGTGTAATGTGACGACTTCATCTTGGACTGCACCAAGCACGGCACGGAGCCGAGCATCACGCTCTTGCTTAGTTGCGCCACACACTAGGACGTCAATATATATATTGTACTGAATGACCGCGCTTCCATGTCTGGGAAAAGACGACGACGATGAGTGGTGGTTGTGGTTGACGCTCTAGCTCGCGCTCCCCACTAACCGGATCTGTCTTTCGATCAGCCTTCTACCATAGAGAAAGAAAAAAAAAGTTAAAGAGTGGACACTCCCATAGACCCCGGCGGCCCAATCGACTCTAGCGCACCTGGTGGTTGGTGAGAGCAACTGGCCTGCGCTTCCCGTTTCGGTGTCACTGGCGCGAATTTTGGATTACTGTGCGCAACCGACGTTTGGCTATGGCGAAAGTTAATGATTTCAGACCACTTTTCTCCGCCCAAATAGCAATGCTATTGTTTGTCGTTTTGATTTAGCGATTCCCTATTTGTTTTAGCTCAAAACTGTGCGTGCGAATTGAGGTCATGACGTAATCTTTATTTCGACTAAGTTATAATAGAAAGATATGCAGGTAATCATAATTCACTACGGCTTTATTCATCGCGCTTTTCTTTTGGAACAAGCGGTCAATCTATATATCAATCAAAGAGACAGAGTACCCGCAATGTTTTTATTCCAAGGCAAGGTAGAGGCTGAGCATATAAAAAGCACAAAATGAGAAGAACATCGCACAGAAATGCAAAGTATACAACAAATGCATCTAGACTTACAAATAAATTCTAACAAATAGAGTGAGAACACAGACAACGCACACATCGCTAGAGTTGGCAGTAGCCGACAAGCTGGTGCAGAATGACGCACTGGGCAAGTGGGTAAGGATCTATATGGATCTATGGCAAAAACTCAGCGCACAAAGTTGATAAAGAAGGAAGAAGTGACGTATACACAGCAATAAAGTCCCGAGTCACGACTCGGGTTAACAGAAGTAATGCACAGAAAAGAAAAAGCGTACAGAAACCACGCGACACAATATATCAGAAAAGCAAAAATACAGTGTGTTGGCTGTTCCTAAGAGCAACTTGCCCAAAATGAGAAAACAAAAGCGAACTTGATGCTTCAACGTTGCCTGTTCGTCCTCGGAAAGGTAGGGCAGCTTGCCCACAATGTGAAAGACAGACTTTCTGCTACAACACTTGCAGACCTGTTGCCTCTTCTTATGTGTCGCTCTCATCAAAAACTTAGAGCCCAAGTTACTTGCGTCTGGGCGTTGCTGTGACGCTTCCAAGTTGAAATAGATGGTAGTTCATCACTTATCCAAAATTGTGGACCTTAATTGGTGCTACAAAGCGGTATCAGAGGGCTAACAGCCGAAGAAAACCACTTTCGCTCATTATTTTTCAAAAAGGCTGCACACAGTGCATTATCACTGTCATTGTTTTTCACAAAGGCTGTACACAGTGCGTTATCACTGTCATCATTTTTTACAAAGGCTGTACATATTGCGTTATCACTCTCATTGTTTTTCACAAAGGCTGTACATAGTGCATTATCACTGTCATTGTTTTTCACAAAGGCTGTACACAGTGCGTTATCACTCATTTTTTACAAAGGCTGTACATAGTGCCTTATCACTGTCATTGTTTTTCACAAAGGCTGTACATAGTGCATTATCACGGTCATTGTTTTTCACAAAGGCTGTACAGTGCATTGTCACTGTCATCATTTTTTTACAAAGGCTGTACATAGTGCCTTATCACTGTCATTATTTTTCACAAAGGCTGTACACAGTGCGTTAACACTGTCATTATTTTTCACAAAGGCTGTACACAGTGCGTTAACACTGTCATTATTTTTCACAAAGGCTGTACACAGTGCGCTATGATTCACAAGCTATGATAATAAAGGGGCAGCGTCCGCAACCCCATCAACAGCTGCAGTTTTGGACAATCTTATGAAAAGTTTTGATGGGCGTGGTGAGGAGGTTCACGAGAAGCTAATATACGAAAGGCATGAAAATGTGAACCATGCCCACTTCATACTGTGTTCCTTACCCGCTTGAATATATTTCAACACGCGCTTTTGCTATCGTTATATTACTTGAGCTGGAGAGATAAAGTGCACATAGTGACCGACGACCCACACTAACGTGCAGAGTTCGCCCGCATATGCTACAAAAATACAGAGAGGCTACCAAGCATAATTTCTTTTTAAGGTCATACTCTTCATAGTGGGTAAACAAAAGAATGGACATAACGAAGGAGTGGTTAGTCCCGTTGAACTTGATAGAGGGCCATAATGAGGTCTGATGTAACGAAGTAATGACTATAACAAAGCTATTGCAGGATTCGGTTCAACTTGAATGCTTTTCTGTAAAGCAGCCGCTAATTGCTAAGCTTTGAACTTGTCAAGCTGTATACCTGAAATTGAAGACTGGAACCTAACCCTATCTAAGTTTCGGTTCACAAAACGCACATGCCAACATAAACGAACCCGGCAAAACATTTTCACAAACTTCTCGCGACACCCAGCAGAGCAGAAATGAAAATCGCCAACACTTGAGAGATGGTGATACAAAACATCAGACACTTTCAGGTGATGTGCAGTGGCCTCAATAATGGCAAGAAAGTGACATTCAAGTTGTTGTACGTATTCAAAAGCTGCTTCCGATGGCAGAGTTAGATTTCCGAAAAGTTTGCTGGGGACGTGGTATGCTTTGAGCATTGTGAAATACTGATGGGTCCCCTTTAGTGTCTCGCTGTCGTCTATCAATATCTGTGGGCAACTGCAAGTATCACGTGCATTCCGAAGAAAGTGTTTGATGAGAAAACCAGCTACATAATATGTAGCGGAGTCATCAATAATATGGGAGTGAATGTTGGTCGCAAGTTCAGAGAGATCGTCTAGAGCGGGAAAGTCGTCAGGCTGTGGCTTTGCACACTCCTCATTATCCACAAGAGACGCACTAGCGAGGGAGAATGGCGAGAGCTCCTGAAGGAGGTCACATTCATCATCCTCGACATTTCCGTATTCTGACAGTTTGAAGTGTTTTCTTATGCAGATGTGCTTCAGGCCACAAATAAATTGTGCTACATTGGGGTTGGTGTTGCAACCTTGCTTTTGCCTTATGTGGCCAAATATGTTCTCCAGAGGATCTTGTTGAAGTCTGCGTGTTAGCAGGTATTCAAAATTGTAATTTTTGGAGAGGTCGTCCCACAGTTGACAAATAGCCTGAATTGTGAT
Source organism: Dermacentor silvarum (assembly GCF_013339745.2). NCBI lineage: Eukaryota > Metazoa > Arthropoda > Arachnida > Ixodida > Ixodidae > Dermacentor > Dermacentor silvarum. The sequence continues at coordinate 28,177,237 of NC_051156.1, forward strand.
TTGCCAACCAACGACGGTTTGTGGTTGACGTCTGCCATCAAACGTCCATGATGCAATCCAGGGAGGCTGGCCTCGAAGGAAGTCAATCAGCTCTGAATCCTCTTTCACGATTGCATGCCGGAGCTTTTGCGAAGTTTTCTTTTTACTCGAGCTGTTCAAGGCATCGAAAATCCTGTCCATACGATTACGAAATTGTGCTGTAGTGATGGCCGAGGCAGGCAGCACTTTCGCATACACCAATGCCGTGATAGCAATCGAAACTGATGCACTGAGGACCTGCGTTGCTCTGCTGACCTTCATATTAGAAAAAGGTTTCTGATGAATGTGCCTTTCAGTCAACTTTGGAGCCAATCGCAACCGCAACTCATGTGAGGATTGGTAAAGGCTTACAATGTGGGACCAGTCAACGATCTCATCCCCAATATATAACTTGTGTGCTTGCGCATTATTCCGCGTTGTTTTAATTAAATGTGGAACATCAAAGATGAAATATACCCCCTCACCATTAACTTCAAAAAAAAAGGCTTTGCTACAGTCACTCTTAGTTGGTTAGCGAGACTTACATTTGAACTGCCCTGGTCACAAATGACTGCTTTCACTGCAATGTTAATGCTCCTAAGCTCCACAATGAGTGACACCAGCAGGTTATGCATAACAGATGATGGTGTTGATGTGTGCCCTATAGTAAAAGTAACCGGTTGAACCCACTTTTTCGAAACACCAACAAGAAGAACTACCATTGCTCGATCAGCAATGGTTGAAGTGCGATCAGTGCCATCATCTGTAAAACCCTGGACAATGTCCCGTGCAGCATCATAACACAAATTCTTTTTGAGTGCTATTTCATCGAAAACTAAAGCACACACTCGGTCCCGTTCATTCCAAGCTTGAGTATTTGTTGCAATGGAAGAAATGATTCCTGGAATTGTGCCTGGAGTCATCTTTACATTGGCTAGCCACCTCCTTAATGAACGCCGGGAGGGCAAAGAAAAATATGGAGCCAGAAATCGGTATGCTCGCGGACCACGGAAGTTTAAGTGAAGAGCAAATTTCTTGAACCACACGGGAAACCGCTTGCCCTTGCCTTTGGGCCTCAAGCGAACATGTGCAGAAAGAAGTTTAAAAACCTCCTCGGTGACGTGCGGTCGGATAATGCCAAGGGCCTTTGAAGTCGATGACGGTGCTCGGTGAGGCTGCCTCAGCAGTCTTTTGATAGTTTTCCGCTGTGCTGCTACTTTGGCTTGCAGACGTCGAATGGTTTGCTTGTATTTCTTTGATGGAGACCTTGCAGCTGGCACACAGGAAAGCACTGCAATAAACAAAAATTGATTTAAAAGCGAACAGCAACTAATCCCGTACGAGCGCTTTCTTCGCTTCTTTTTTACCCAAGGTGCCCAACTTTCTGTGGTGCAAAGTTTTCGATTCCACAAATTGAAAAAAAAAACATTAACAATGGAACCCTAATAATGAAAATCACTGAGAGCCCACCATGACATTTTATTGGTGCTAGTTTGCTCAGAATGTCCTAAACATAAAATTGCACATTGAAAACAGCTGCAATAACAGCATAATCACCATTTGCTGTAGGGCACTCAGGCGTGGAGCTGTTGGAGGACACATCTTCTGGAGAGTCTTGTGAAGCTTGTTCAGTACCTCGGACACTGCTGTCGGAACAATCTTGCGAGCAGCCTGCGGAAGTCTCTATATCAATAGTCTGTTGAAGTGAACATAAGTGTTGAAGCAAACAGTAAACTCACCAGTCACACATGTTCCCTTTGTGACAACTGAGCGACTGCCCAAGGTTTCCTCCAGCAAGACGCAGTCAGCAGGAACTCCTTCACCAGCTACATGGGAGCTGCCACCTGTAGAGGTTTGGTCAACAGTCAACTCAGTTCGAAAAAAAAGACAAGTCGACACTGTACACACCCTGCTCCTCGGGGCACTTCAATGTGTGGGAGCCGCTTTTCGAAGCCTCTGCCGCAGACCCTAAAGAAATGAAACAACAACAATTTGTCAGTAAGAGGCTTAAAATAACAAAAACTGAAGCACATCCACACCTTGCAGTGCGGCTTCTGCAGTCATGTCCCAGTCACTACTTGAAGCGATGCTCAGAGAACCTGCATATATGTGTAGTTGGTACAAGTTACAAAGCTTGTAGCACAGGGAAATTTAAACCGCCCTTTCAAACGCAAATTGGTAGGTGGAAGAAAAGAGAATGCATCAACAGAGAAACAAGCAATTTGTGGTTTGTGGAATTATCGACAGTGCCAGCTTTCTTTGATACGAGGTATATGTGTACATGTGCATGAAGGCTTCAAGTTAACGTTAAATAGCCCTTCAATGTATTTCAAAACAAGTTGCACAGGTCAATAGCATAAAAGAATGACAGGAATGTAAAGCTGTTAGGAAGGTAATAGCCCACAATTCACAAAATTTAAGACTTTCGAAGTGTTACTTCTACAGCGAGGTTTCTCCATCGGCTACAAATATCTTCCAGGTTAACTGTCACCACTGATTCAAAAGAAGTGGCTGCTATCGCAGATAATTGAGTTTCTGTCAATCACTTCCATGGTGCAATTGGTTGCACACTGGGAACAGCCATTCTTGTAAGCCTTGTGTGCCCAGGGTCCATGAAACTTTCAGCAGTAAAATGGTCGCTGCAAACCCTGTACGTTGCGTACAATAGGCTGGCCGGCTTACTCAGGAGATCATCTCGTCCGGCATACTGCATCCATGCTGTCATCCTGCATCGGCAATGAACTATCAGCTGAAGGCGAAGTGCTCGAACAGTGATTTTGTTATTGTTAGCCTCACTGAGCAAGCACGAAAAGTAAGCTTGAAGACATGCAAACCATACAAAAGCTTTAGCGCACCTGCCGTCCCGTGGTATGCGGAAGAAACTCGTCCCTGGCTTCTTGTGGGTTCTGCCATTGTTCAAGCACCACGAAACACAGCAGTAGCTGCCGTAGCTTGGACCGCCGGACGGCATGGCATCAGCGCGGTCTGAAAATGTCAGTAAATGCACACCAGGATTTATTCGTGGTCCGAGGCTTCGGGAAACGCGTCGTGAAGCATGCGAGGCCCAGCGACCGCTCCTCAACAGGGAGTTTTCGAGTTTTCGAATAGCGAAAGCAAAGCGTGCGGGCGTAGCGTTGCGGGCTTCACTTATGGGGAGCCCGCGAGCGTACGACGCGTTCGCCGCTACGCCGCAAGCTTTTCGTACGCTATTCGAAAACTCCCTAATGTTTCGCACCGAGCTCAGCGCACAGCACGCGTCGCCTCGGCTTGACGCCGTGCCCCAGTTTGCTATACTAGGGCGAAATCTTGTATGCGTTCTTGTACGCGTTCCACGATGGGACGGAGGCGTTCCGTTCCATCGAGCCGAACGCGATTCTGCATACGTTGCACAATGTTCACGTCTTGCCGCCGCATACAGCCGCAAACTTTTTTTAGCAAACCTCGCCGTCCTCACAAGCTCCAGAAAAAGATTACAACTGCGCGAATAATACACCACGTAAGAAACACAGAAACGGTCACCCACACGAAGCGCAACGCGTGTGGGCGTGTTTATGCTTCTTACATGGCGTCTTATTCGCGCAGTTGTAACCTTTTTCTGATTCAATGACCCAACTAGCCCAACAACATGTAATTCAACAAGCTTCGCTTGAAAACGTACCTCACCTGCTGTCTCACACACGAAAACACCGAAGCAGCCGACGTTGACGAAACCTTCCCGCTGTCATGCCTATGGTCATGCCTGGGCTTGTCGCATGCTGGTATGGCGAGTACTCTCGGTGCGAAATCGTAGATGCTGCTTATGGCAGTGCGGCTGAACAAAAATAACCACGTAAGGTGCGTTGAATAAATTGTTTTTATGTATAAATAACATGTCAAATATAGGCGCATAATTATTATTTTGTAAAAAACATTCTGTTTAATTGATGATAACTTTTTGTTTTTCGCACTTGCGTCCTCTGGCGTTTGGTGAGAGCACTAGTTTGTTACGTGGTCGTGACGTACTTCCTGAGGCCAGATTTCGCGGAGTGTCCTCTCTTAACTTTTTTTTCTTTCTCTATGCTTCTACAACGCCACGTCCAGGCCAGCTTGAAGACCAACACCCCCCTTTTAAGTGGTGGAGGTAGCGGGGTACTGTTCATCTTGGAACTTCGCAGCCGGACACTACCATCAGCTTTCACCATGACTGATCCTGGCCCATCGCAAGCTGCTCCCGTGCCAACGACAATCCACTGTGCTGGCGTGCCCCGACAACGCGAACCACCTATATTTAGCGGCACCGACGACCAGGACGTCGAGGATTGGATCGTCGAGTACGAACGAGTGAGCTCTTGTAAGAAATGGGATGACCCCGCCAAGCTCACGAACGTTCACTTTTACGTCACTAATGTAGCGGGCCTCTGGTTAAAAAACCATGAAACCGAAATCACGAACTGGTCGACCTTCACGGCAGCCGTCGTGGAGGTCTTCGGTCGTCCCGCCGTGCGCCGGCTTCGCGCGGAACAGCGCTTGCGCAGTCGAGTCCAACGCAGGGAGGAGACGTTTACAAGCTACATCGAAGATGTTCTCTCCCTGTGCAATCGCGTCGACCCATCTCTCACCGAAGGGGAAAAAATAAAGCACATCATGAACGTAGTCGACGACGATGCATTTCAGATGCTTGTTGCTAGGAACCGCCAGACGGTAGCCGACGTGATACAACTCTGCCAGACTTACGACTAGCTGACAGTAGACATTTAAGATACAGCAGACATTTTCACCCTTGCCAACGACGCCACTGCTGATCACACCGTTTTACTGCCCCACATAAAGCAGTTCATCCGCGAGGAAGTTGCACGTCAACTTTCCCTTGTCGCCCACACACCTGAGCAAGCGACGTCATCTTTAGAGCCACCTCTTCGACACGTCATTGAGACGCAAGTCGCCCATGCACTACCAGCTGCCCTACGGCGTTGCCTCTCACTACATATTAACTTACGCTGCCGTTCTTGCCAGACCACAGGCCCCATCTCTTTCTGGCGCCTACCGGGCCACCGGGTCCTTCTACACGTCACCGCCACCCTCACGCACGGTGCCCCATCCTTCTTCGCCCACCGGACCATCTATGTGAACCCATGGCGTACCTTTGATAACCGGCCCATATGCTGCGCATGTGGTCTTGCGGGCCATATAGCCCGCCACTGTCACCGTCGCAGCTTCCGCTCTCAAAACGGTGTGGCTTCACCAACCTATCAAGGTGCTCAGCATTCACCACGAGTTTCTTCTCCTGTCCCCGACCCGTTTTCTACACGCCGCCCGTATGATTCACGCCGGTTGTCTTCTCCCCGTCGCCGATCAATCTCCCCGATGCTTCGCCGACCTAGCCCCGCACGAGAGGAAAACTAACAGCCGCAGTTCCCGAGGCAAGAACTGCGCCGTCATCGAACTCTCCAAGACCTCATTTTTACACACCTAACGAAATTGATTTATTGGTAGAAGGTATCGCCGTACGTGCACTTGTCGATACAGGAGCTGTTGTTTCTGTAATTAGCGAAAAATTGTGCCGCGATCTGAGAAAAGTGACCACCCCGCTTACCGATGTTTCCCTGCGTACGGCAACCACGCATCACGTAAAGCCTACCGCTCAGTGCACAGCCCGTGTCATTATTCAAAATGTTATGTATGCCGTTAAGTTTGTCGTCCTGCCCCGATCATCCTACGACGTAATCCTAGGATGGGATTTTCTATCTACTCATCTCTACCTAGATTTTCTATCTACCTCGTGGACTGCGCTCCTGCCGAAGTCACACTGACGACGCCGTGCCCTGACCTCGACGACCCCACTCCCCCTAACGTGCTTGCGGCTGCTGATGTCCACATCGCCCCTTTGTCCGTCGTTTTGGTGCCTGTGTTTTCGCCTGCCGCCACCAACTCACCTGTTTTGTTTTCGCAATCTGCTGCTCCTGCTCGTCGCTGAAACTTCCTCCTCCCGCGGGCTGTCATCAACTTCTGCAATGGTTCTGCGGCTATCTACGTGTGCAATGGATATCTACGTGTGCATTGCAGAGGCCGAACGGCATGACTGTGAACTCCTACAGGCCATCGGGCGTCACAAAAGCCGTTTTTTCGCGATCGGCGTCCGCCATCGGTACCTGCCAGTATCCCGAGCGCAAATCTAAGGACGAGAAAAATTCTGCTCCCTGTAGGCAGAAACGGGATCTGCATGTCCTTCACTTCTACTACGCGGCGAGTGTCTGGGGAGCTTCGAGACTTTTGACTGCCTTTTCGAGGATGCAATGCTTGGAGATCAGGCATCACTACCGATTTGTGCCGTCGCTCCTGCCGCTGGCACCAATGATCCTGTCGACATATTCTTAAATGCCGTCGATTCCGCCCTCACACCTTCGAAGCACAAGGAAATCGTGCAACTCCTGTAGCGTCTTCGAGCCTCCTTCGACCACAACCAGTCTTCCTTAGGTCGAACCTCAGCAGTTGTTCATCGCATCGATACCGGTGAACAAGAACTATTGCGCCAGCGCCCGTACCGTATGTCGACTGCAGAACGCCGTCTCATCGATGAACAGGTAGACGATATGCTGAAACGTGGAATAATCTAGCCCTCCAGCAGTCCCTGGGTCTCTCCAATTGTGCTGGTGAAGAAAAAGGACGGATCCATCAGGTTCTGCGTGGAATACCGACGTCTTAATCGAAATACGCGCAAGGATGTGTACCCTCTACCACGCATCGACGATGCACTGGACTGCCTACAGGGAGCAGAATTCTTCTCGTCTTTAGATCTGTGCTTGGGATACTGGCAGGTACCGATGGCGGAAGCCGATCGCGAAAAAACGGCTTGTGTGACGCCCGATGGCCTGTACGCATGATGGACACGATCCTTCGAGGCCTCAAGTGGCATATTTGCCTTTGTTATTTAGACGACATTGTGGTCTTTTCCTCCGATTTTGCGTCCCATCTAACTCGCCTCGAACAAGTACTCGCTTGCCTCTCAGCTGCAGGACTACAACTGAACTTTAAGAAATGCCACTTCGCCGCTCGAAAGCTTACGATTCTAGGGCATGTTGTTTCGAAGGACGGTATTCTCCCCGACCCTGCCAAACTTATAGCCGTTTCAGTGTTTCCCAAACCACGTAGGATGAAAGATCTCCGCAGCTTTATCGGCCTGTGTTCTTATTTCCGCCGCTTTATTCGCAATTTTGCTATGACCATCAACCCTTTGACCAAGCTCCTCGCTGGCAGTAATAACCTTTCGGCATGGTCTCCTGCTTGCGACGACGCTTTCAACGAATTGCGCCGTCTCTTTACGTCGCCTCCTATACTGCGACACTTCGACCCCTCTGCACCCACTGAGATCCACACGGACGACAGCGGTGTCGGGTTAGGCGCTATTCTTGCTCAACGGAAAGATGCAAGCCGAACTCTCAACAAAGCCGAAGGCAACTATTCTGTCACTGAAAAAGAATGTCTTGCCATAATTTGGGCCATAGAGAAATTTCGTCCTTACGTGTACGGGCGCCCATTTGACGTAGTGACCGACCACCAAGTCCTGTGCTGGTTGTCGTCACTGAAAGATCCAAGTGGTCGCCTCGCTCGATGGGCATTGCTCCTCCTGGAATACGACATCCGCGTCGTGTATAGCTCTGGTCGGAAACATTCGGATGCAGACGCCCTCTCCCGTTCGCCCCTGCCTCCCGATCCCGTCTGCTTCACAAATACTACCTGTGATACCACCGCTCTTGCCATCTCTGACATGCCATCTGAGCAGCGCAAGGACCCGTGGGTGGCTTCCATTCTAGACTTTCAGTCTGGCCGGACTTCTGCTCACACTTCTCGGACGTTGCGTCGGCAGGCTGAGCACTTCAACACTCGGGAAGACGTGCTGTACCGCCGGAATTACACCCCCGGCGGCCGTAAGTGGCTCCTCGTCATTCCCCGCCATCTGCGCTCCGAAATCTGCTCCACTTTCCACGACGACCCACAATGTGGTCACGCAGGTTTCCTGAAGACGTATTCACGTATTAGGCTTCGGTACTGCTGGCGTGGCATGTACCGTTATGTTCGACAGTATGTCCGATCATGTTCCACGTGCCAGCGACGCAAGACTCCTCCTCAGCACGCCGCCGGCACCTTATTACCTCCGCCATGCCCCCCCCGACCATTTGACCGCGTCGGTATCGACATCTACGGTCCCCATCCCAGTGCACCAGACGGTAACCGTTGGATAATCGTTGCCGTCGATCACCTCACACCGTATGCCGAAACTTCACCTCTCCCGTCGTCCACAGCAAAACGCGTTGCCACTTTCATTCTTCACAATCTCGTACTTCTTCATGGAGCTCTTCGAGAGTTGCTGAGTGACCGTGGCCGTGTGTTCCTCTCCGACGTCATCGCAGCATTGCTTCGTGAATGCCGCGTCGTTCACCGCACCACCAGTGCCTATCATCTACAGACAAACGGGATGACAGAACGTTTTAACCGAACCCTGGGCGACATGCTCGCTATGCAAGTCTCGTCAGACCACTCCAATTGTGACCGAGTGCTAGCTTTTGTTACTTTCGCTTACAACACCGCCGTTCAAAGCACAACTGGATTCTCTCCTTTCTTTCTCCTTCACGGGCGCGAACCTTCTTCAACCATGGACACTATTCTTTTATACCAGCCCGACTCCTCAGAATCCACAACTCTATCTCAAGCAGCTACATACGCTGAAGAATGCCGCCAACTTGCATATTCATTCACATCACAAGACCAGTGGCGCCAGAAGCAACACCACGATTTGGGATGGCGCTACGACTACGTGCTATTCTCCTGGCTCGCTAGTCTGGCTGCGTGTCCCGTCCACTACACCTGGCCCTTCAACGAAGCTGGTCTCCAAGTACCAGGGTCCATATCGTGTGCTTAACCAAACATCACCGGTGAACTACGTCATCGAGCCGTTAGAACCATCTTCCCCCGCAGTCGCGTCTGCGTAAGCAGGCGTTTGGTGTGTTGCGCCACCACGTACCCGAGCACATGAGGTTGGACCCTCCCGCGTGTAGCCGTGCGCGGCTTAGCCGTGTCTGGGGAAAGGGGGATCCTGGTGGTTGAGCCGATGCCGGGTGTTCGGATCTTTACAGCCCCTCGGCGAAGGCCATACACCTCTTTGGCCTCTGCTTCACATAGACGGCGCCTCCAGACTGACCCACCTGGAGGAAATCGGCAGTCGCCTTTTCCTGTCCCCCTCTTCAATCTTTTGTCTTTCTCTCTCACTTTTTCCATCTGTCCTGTCTTCTAGTCACTTCTTCTCACTTCCGAATTTCTGGGCGGCAAGGGTTAACCTTGTGTATTATATCCAGCCTTGGATAAATATATTAGGTTATAGTGGCGGTGTATAGCTGGCGTGTGCAGGTAATCTTCAAACCTTGTACCGTCCCCTTGTTGGGCTCCATGGTGGGCGGCTACCATCGCTGCCGAAATCAATAAACCTGTATGGCATTCGCATCATTCCCTAAACTGCCTGATCGCCCTCTTTCAAAAAGAGGGCGCACCGAAGAAACAGCTCAATTCTTCTTTCAACGCAAAGAAACCTTTCCACGATTTCATGTCATTCATAGTGAAAACCCTGAAAAGACCGTAAGAATGATTTCACCTTTCACTGTTGCGAAAAATCTCACCGAAAAAATTGGTCCCCGCTACAAAGTTACAAAGATGGCAAACGGCGACCTCCTCCTTGAGGTCCGCGACAAACAACAATATGAGAAACTCCCAAATCTGGTCTCACTCGGTGGTGTGAACCTCACAGTGACTCCACATCGATCCATGAACACAAGCAGAGGAGTGATTTCCGACGATGATCTGCTGTACCTGACCGAGGAAGAGCTCCTAGAGGGCTGGAAGGAACAGAATGTTATCATAGTGAAGAGAATAATAATCAAACGTGAAAACAAAGAAGTTCCAACTAAACATCTGATCGTCACCTTTGCTTCCAGTATGCTGCCAGAAACGTTATAAACAGGATACACGAAAGTCCGAGTCCGACCATACATCCCGAATCCTCGAAGGTGTTTCAAGTGTCAGAGGTATGGCCACGGTTCACAAAGCTGCCGAGGCCGACAAACCTGTGCCAAGTGCGGTGACCACGGTCGGTGACTGTGATGCGGTGACTGTGATGGCGCACTCTACTGTCCCAACTGTGACGGTAGACATGCAGCTTACTCTAGAGCGTGCCCTACGTGGTAGAAAGAAAAGGATATAATCACCCTTAAAGTAAAAGAAAACATTTAATTTCAAGAAGAAGGAAAGCGTGCTTCTTTTCTTCATTCCACAGGCGCGCAAGGGGGCAACGTCGCAGTAGACTCCGGCATCGGCCCAGTCCACAAAGAGTGTGGGCGCGGTGGTGCCACCAGCCCCCCAGGCGACAGCAGCCAGGGCTCCTGCCCCGTCTCTTAAGGAAGGCCCATCAACCTCTGCGTTGGTGGCCTCCAAGGCCCTGCTTTCCGAGGCAAGGCCCACTCCCAAAACACCCCGCTCGCTTGAGCGGAAGTCCAGCGGCGCATCCAGCGCCTCCGGAGCGACGCGATCCTCGCGACCGCTCCAAGAAAGACAAACCCTGGATTACGGCGCCTGGAAAGGCTCCGTAAGCCAACTTGACTCATCTCTTAACACACAGCCCAAAAACACAAACAATATGGATACACAAATATTACACTGGAACGTGAAAGGCTTAATGCACAACCTCGATGACATTAAAGAACTTTTACACAAATACAATCCAAAGGTGATGTGTGTTCAGGAGACACATCTTAAGCCTACACAAACTTTCTTCAGCAATATGCCATTTTCCGGAAAGACCGGGACGATGCTGCTACATCGTCAGGCGGTGTAGCTATAATTGCTGACAGAGGCGTTGCATGTCGGAAACTGCAACTCCAAACTCCTCTTGAAGCAGTTGCTATCGAAGCAGTGCTGTTCAATAAACTAGTCATCATCGCGTCTGTATACATCCTCCCAGGTTATCAACTCTCTAGAACAACATTTCAAAGCTTTATTGATGAACTACATCACCCTTACATAGTCGTTGGTGATCTAAACGCACATAGTACACTGTGGGGCGACTCTCGCTGTGATGCGAGAGGACGACTAATAGAAAACTTTCTACTCTCTTCAAGTGCCTGCCTGCTTAACAAATAAGAACCAACTATTCTACAGCCCTATACATAGAACATTTTCTTCCATAGACTTAAGCATAGCGTCCAGTACAATTGTGGCGTATCTGAAATGGGATGTGACTAATAACCCTTATGGGAGTGATTACTTCCCCATCCTACTAAACCTGATAAAACAATCTGAGTGCTCTACATATGTTCCTCGATGGAAAGTCGACTCAGCTGACTGGACGCGGTTTCGCGAAGAAACACATTTGCCCTGAGACGATGTCCGTTCACTCGATATTGACGCTGCAGTAGCATACTTAACAGCGTTTATTAATGAGTTGCAACAGTATGTATACCCCAAACAAATAGGTCGCCTTCGAAACGACGTATTCCATGGTAGAATGAGGAGTGTAGGGAAGCCCGGAAAAAGCAAAACAAGGCCTGGAATCTCCTTCGTAACTCCCCGACCACAGAAAACCTAATTAACTTCACGGCGATTAAGTCACAGGGCAGAAGAACACGGAGAGAGAGAGAGAGATACAACTTTAATGGTGCCAGCAATTCACGAGGGCGGACGCAGCCTCCCTCCGCCTAGCAGACGGCCGAGATCCCCTGGGTCTCAGCGGCTGCCTCGGCTAGCTGGACGGCCCAGACCTGGTCTTGCTGGTCTGAGCTGAGCAGCAGGGTCTCCCACTGCTGCCGGTTTTGAATTTTGCGGCCCTCGAAAGGAGCCGCCTTCGAGCATGCCCATAGAATATGTGGCAGATCCGCCCTACATTTACATAATTTGCATTGATCGTTGTATTGCCCTGGATAGAATCTGCTGCAGGCCACCGGGTTTGGATACATGTTTGTTTGCAGGAGGCGCCAGGCCACCGCCTGTTTCCTGGTTAGCGCGGGATGAGCTGGTGGGTACCGGGCCCTTCCCAGCCGATAGTAATCGGTTATTTCTTTGTAGCTGACCATGCGGTCTCCTCTCGTTCCCGGCTGGGCGGGCTCACTTGCTCGGCGAGTAAGTCCTCGAGCTACGTTGTGAGCCGCCTCGTTGCCGGGGAGAGAGGAGTGCGCGGGTGCCCAAATAATTTGGATCGTGCCGCGATGACAGTCGCTGTTACTATTTAGAATTTTGAGCGCCTCTGGCGAGATGCGTCCTTTCGCGAAATTGTGAACTGCAATTTTGGAGTCGCTTATGATCACTCCCGCTTTCGTGGAGGCCACCGCTAATGCTATGGCGGCTTCCTCCGCAACTTCGGCGTTGTCCGTTCTCACGGTGCCGGTCGCGAAGGGTTCTCCGTCCGCGTTTACCGCTACTACGGACATCCCTTTGCGTTCTCTGTATTCCGCGGCGTCTACGTAGGCCACGCCCTCTACGTCATGGTATTTGCGCTCAATGTGGCGCGCCCTTGCCTCTCGTCGCTCCTTGTGGTGCTCCGGGTGCATGTTTTTGGGCAGTGGAGGAATTTTAAATTCTCTCCTCGTTTCTAGTGGAATGCTTAGTTTGGTGCCGTGTTGCGCTTCATATCGAATTTTGAGTTTCTGTAGAATGTGTCGCCCCGTTGGGGTTTGTGTGAGTCTTTCGTATTGGGCGGTAGTGTGCGCCTCGATTAGTTCGTCAAGCGTGTTGTCTAGCCCCAACTCTAAGAGTTTGTCGTTGCCAACTCTAAGAGTTTGTCGTTCCCAACTCTAAGAGTTTGCCTGTTTGAATGAACGTCTGATGATGCATTCCATCTTGTTTTTTTCTGCTACACCAAATCTTAGGTACGGTGCCACATAGACGACGCGGCTTATGACGAAGGCCTGCACTAAACGAATTAGGCTGACTTCCATCATGCCGTAGTGTCTATTGGCAATCCGTTTGATTAGCCTTAGTGTTTGCTGTGCGCTGTTTTCTAGCGCCTTGATGGTACCGAGGTTTCTGCCTTCCGCGTGCAACCGGAGTCCTAGGACTTTGATTTGGTCTACGATAGGTATCGGGCCCCCGTTCACTTTGATGTTAATATTCGGTGTTCCTCCGTATTGTTTCCTGGTCGTAAGGTACACCAGCAGGAGTTCGGACTTTTGATAGGAGCAACTGAGCCCGTTCTCTGCCGCGTAGCGTTCGACGGCCTCCGTGGCCTGTTGGAGGGTTTCCTTGATTTGGCGTTCGCTGCCGCCTGTCACCCACAACGTTATGTCGTCGGCGTACAGGCTGTGGTTGAGGCCGCGGATCTTGCTGAGGATTTTCGGCCGGCCGATCATGGCCACGTTGAAGAGAAATGGGGACAATACCGAGCCTTGCGGCGTTCCCCTACTACCCAGTTTTATGTCATCCGACTTGATGTCTCCTATCGTGATTTGAGCTGTGCGGTTCGAGAGGAAGTCCCGGACGTAGGTGTAGGCCTTGCGACCTACCCCCAGGTCCTGGAAGTTCCCTAGGACCGCTTTGTGCGTAATATTATCGAAGGCCTTGGTGAGGTCCAACCCTAAGATGGCTTTCAGTCCCGTTCCTCTGCCCCGCGCGTCGAGGATTTGATGTTTTATTTGGAGCAGGACGTCCTGCGTGGACAGTTTCGGCCTGAACCCGATCATCGTGAGCGGATACAGACCTCTATCCTCCATGTAGTTGCTCAATCTAGTGAGAACGACGTGCTCCATCAGCTTCCCCACGCACGAGGTTAGAGAGATGGGTCTGAGGTTCTCAATCAGTAATTTCTTCCCGGGTTTGGGGATCATCACTACGTGCGCAGATTTCCACTGCGGCGGTATTGCACCCTGTTCCCAGCACGCGTTCATGTACTTTGTTATTGCCGCGATGGATTCGTCATTTAGGTTGCGGAGAATCTTGTTCGTAATGCCATCCGGGCTCGGTGCCGACTTTGTGCGCAGTCTGAGTATTTCGGCCCTCACCTCGGCCTCCGTGATCTCCTCGTCTAATGTGGGATTTTCCCTGCCCGTGTACGCATTCTGTGGTTCTCGCGTAATGCTTCCTATGTATCTGTTCTGTATGTCGCGAATGAGTTCATCGTCGGTTCCCGCGTAAGTGTGGGTGATCTTGTTGAGGTTCTGTTTCTGTGTCGTTTTGCTGCCCTCTGGGTCTAAGAGACATCGGAGGAAGTTCCACGTTTTGCCCAGTCCGAGCTGGCCCTCCATGCTGTTGCATGTAGACTCCCATTGCTGTCGGTCCAAGCGGTTCGCGTGATCTTCAATCTCCCTGTCTAAACGTGCTATTCGCCGCCGCAGGGTCCTATTCAGCCTCTGGCGCCTCCACCGTCTCTGTAGGCTACTGCGCGCCTCCCACAGATGGAGGAGTTTGCTGTCGGCTGCTTCGAGCCCTGCTTCCTCGGGAATTTCTCGAGTAGCCTGCTTTACCGCCTTGTGTATCTGTTGTGTCCATTTATCAATGTCCGTAATAATTTCTTCGCAATCTATGTCTGCCATTGTGTTGTTGTGTTCTTGTGCCTGTCTGAATATATCCCAATCCACCATCGTCAATTTCTTACCCTTCTTTTTTGTGGGTCCCGTGTGTATTGTTGTGGCTATAATGAAGTGGTCACTGCCCAAATCGTCTTGTGTGTTTGCCCACTTGGGGCCCTGTGTATTCTTTGTGAACGTGAGGTCAGGTGTGGTGTCCACACTTACGCTGTTACCCGTGCGCGTGGGTTGTTGAGGATCTGTAATAAGTGTGAGCCCCTCCTGCTGTACGTCTATCCAGAGATTCCGTCCTTTGACGGTTCCTCTGCGATAGCCCCACGCGGGGTGCGGCGCGTTAAAGTCCCCTATTACTACTACTGTGTTTCGCTTTGCTATATCAAGGGTTTTTCGGAACAGGGGCCCGAACCTACTTGTGTGTCTTGGAGAGCTATAGACGTTTAGGACAAAGAGGCTGGCGTCGTTCTTGCATGCCGGTATTATTTCTAAGAGGACGTGCTCTACGTTTGATATCGCGGTTTCGTGTTGCATCACTGCTAAGTTTCGTTTGACTAGGGTTACAACGAGTGCTTTCTCGTCAGAGGCTCCGTAGGATTTGTACCCTGATAATTTTGCCGGTCCCATAGTTTCTTGCAGGGCTATGACATCTGGGGTTTCTTTTCCTGAGAGGAACTGCTGCAGGTTTCCCCGTTTCCGGCGAAACCCTCGGCAGTTCCATTGCCAGATCAGATATTCAGTGCTATTTTTATTCGGGGCCATGTTGCTAATTGATGCCCCCCCCCCCCCCCGGTGGCCATACTGCTGTCCGCTACGGTGGGTCTCTGGTATGGTTTCACATTCTTTATAGGCCCCACAGGTGCGGGCCGATTTTCTGCCAGAGTGTTCTCTAATGCTGTAGTTCGGATTTCGAAAAAGTTGGGGAAACGGAAAAGTTGGGGAAAATACATGTCCAGCATCAACTCTTATACAGACGAACACAAAGCCTGGAACAGGGTAAACAAAATAAAAGGCCGTGAAACTCATCCTCTACCTTTAGTAAATACACAAGGAGACACTCTTGAGGACCAGGCTGATTGTCTAGGAGCACATTTTGAGCATATTTCCAGTACCACTCATTACACAGATACATTTCTAAGATATCAGCGACAAGCGGAACGACAACCTCTGGGTCGGAAAGACACAGCCAATGCAGCATACAATTGTTGATTTAGCATGGTGGAGGTTCAGGCTTCACTGAATTGTTGTAACGCGTCTGCTCCAGGACGCGTTACATATCTCTCCTATGCCTGTTTCACAAGTACGTCTACAGCAATAAAATAGCCTCGTTACACCTTGAACGCCCCCTTTTCACGTCACGCAGGCTACATAATCACCTGAGCTTCATGCGCATCTTTGGCAATACGAACGCTTTTAACACATCCGCACTTCCACAAGCCATCCGCATGTGGAATGATCTTCCCGATCATATCACCTCTGATATTAACCTTAACACATTTCGCCAGAAGCTTGAGGTACATATTTTCTGTTAAATAGTGCTGTAACATGGTCTCGTCGTTTAAGTTCTTTTGTTTATTTTGCGATGTGTTGCGTTCACTTGCACTCAAATGCTCTTTTAGTGCTTAATTCGGAAACGTATTCTGTTGTGCAGCATATATATATTTTTTTCTTCACTTGCGTTGGAAACTTCTTTTACATTTTGCAATTTACTCTGTTGCGTTGCGTTTTGATGTTCACTTGCATTGTAGCCCTGTTCTATACTAGTTTGCGTGTGCTTTCATTGTATTAAGTAAACCCCCCCCCCCCCTTACTAAATGCCCTTTGGGCCTGTAATATATTGTTAAATAAATAAATAAATAAAGTGACAGAATACTGTATGAAATGATAAAACACTTACACTCTGAAACCCACAAAACACTACTGTCACTCTTTAACACCATGTTCTCTGCCGGCTACATTCCGACTGCAAGGAAAGAAGCAATCGTAATTTCTATTCTCAAAGATGGCAAGGAACCTTCTTCGGCCAGTAGCTATAGGCCTATAGCTCTGACAAGTTGTATATGCAAACTCTTCAAGAAAATGATTAACCGGCGCCTCATCCATTTTCTTGAAAGCAACAAAATACTCGATCCCTTACAGTGCAGTTTCAGAGAAGGTATGTCCACAACAGACCACCTTGTTCGCATTGAATCTTATTTTAGAGATGCTTTTATACATAAACAGTTTTGCCTCTCAGTATTTCTGGACCTAGAAAAGGCTTACGATACAACATGGCGCTACGGAATTCTCCGAGATCTTTTGGCGATGGGTGTCCGTGGCAACATGCTAAACACAATTGAAAGTTATCTGTCTAATCGCACATTCCGCGTAAGAGTGGGTAACGCTCTATCTAGGCTCTTCACCCAAGAGACCGGTGTCCCGCAAGGGGGCGTGCTTAGTTGCACGCTATTTATTGTAAAAATGAATGGCCTGCATACATCCATCCCACGCACTATGCTGTATTCTGTTTATGTCGACGATGTGCAAGTAGCCTTCAAGTCATGCAATGTTGCCATCTGGGAACGACAAGTGCAGCTGGGGATAAACAGATTGTCCAAATGGGCAGATGAGAACGGTTTTAATGTAAACGCCCAGAATAGCACTTGTGTACTCTATACAAACAAGAGAGGCATAACGCCTGTCCCCAGTATACAAATCAAAGGATATGTCTTCTCTGTTAGCAGCGAGCATAAGTTTCTAGGCATGATTTTAGATTCCAAGCTTACATTTATTCCTCATATTAAGTATCTGAGGGAAAAATGCTTGAAGAAAATGAATCTTTTAAAGCTTCTGTCGCATACGACTTGGGGTAGTGATCAAAAGTGCCTGCTTAACCTGTACAAAAGTCTTGTCCGCTCACGCCTCGATTACGGGTCTATAATTTATAATTCTGCAACGCCAAGTGCATTAAAAATACTAGACCCCGTCCACCATCTGGGTATCCGTCTCGCGACCGGTGCTTTCCGAACAAGTCCGATCCAGAGCCTCTATGTAGAGTCGAATCAGTGGTCACTTCATCTGCAGCGGTCATACAGCAGTTTTACATACTTGCTGAAAGTACAAGCAAATATTGAACACCCTTCTTATTCAACAATAAATGATGTGACCGCTGCCACACTCTACCATAACCGACCTGCAGCAAGAAAGCCATTCCCATTGCGAGTGAGGAACCTTAGTGACGAAATGGGTATTCCACTTCTTGAACAATTTCCTATGACTCCAGCAAAACTGGTACCGCCATGGCAGTGGCAGCTCATAGACTGTGATACATCGTTCGTAGAGGTCACTAAGCACGCACCAGAGGCACATATCAAAATGCATTTCCTTGAACTCCAGGCCAAGTACTCATGCACAGAGCTTTACACCGACGCTTCTAAATCACATGACGGGGTATCTTATGCAGCTGTAGGGCCAGCCTTCTCGGAATCTGGTGTACTGCACTCGGAAACGAGTATCTTTACGGCTGAGGCTCATGCACTATTGTCGGCTGTGAAGCACATAAAGAAATCAAAACTTCAAAAGGCAATTATATTTACGGACTCCCTAAGCGTTGTAAAGGCCCTAATGTCATTCTGCAAACACAAAAATCCTATACTCGGTGAGCTGTATACCGTTCTGTGTACAGCATATATATCTAACCAGCATATTATTATATGCTGGGTGCCTGGCCATGGAGGCATCGAGGGCAATGTGCTAGCAGACCAAATGGCCACAACAATTACATCGCAAGCTACTCCTACTGCTGCTGTTCCTGCCACAGACCTGAAGCCTTTCTTACGAAAGACACTGCGAAGCCACTGGAAACGCTTGTGGGACGGAGAAACAAATGACAAGCTTCATGTGATTAAGCCACAAATAGGTTTCTGGCCCTCCATAACGAAAACGCGACGAATTGATGTCTTGTTCTGCCGACTGCGTATAGGGCACACATTTGGTACCCATAATTACCAACTCACTGGCAACGAACCTCCACTATGTGGAAGATGTGGTGAAATGCTGACCGTGCTCCACGTACTTGTCGAGTGTAAGAAAGCAGAAACCGAACGGAAAAAGCCCTTTGCGCAAGCCTTTCGTTACCATATCCCACTACATCCAACATTGTTTCTGGGCTCAGAACGATTCTTTAATGTGAAAGCAGTTCTCAACTACGTATATGATGTAGTGCTACATGTTATTAGCCCAGCAATCTCGTAGCGCACCCTCTCACCAGAGAGTGCTCCTGCGATAGTAGTTTTCGTAGAGCACACGCCTCAGTACCCTTGCGTTTAAGGGCCTCGTGAGGCGGTAGTGCTAGTTCCGTACTCGTAAATTTTATTATGATGGCGCTATAACTTATCTTTTATAGTCACAGCACACCTCACTGTCATGTTAATTATTTTAATACCTATCTAGTTTACGCACTTTTACAGCGACTGATTTTTAGGCCCTTTTACAGCCATGCAACATCTACCTATTGCAATCCATCTGCCCATTGCATCGACATTACATCGTCACACATCACCACTTGCATGGCGCTCTTTGGCCATATCTGGCCCTTGCGCCACTAAACACAACACATCATCATAGAACCGTCTTCTGACCATCGTCGTCGCGGCCAATAAATTGTCCACGTGTCCCGACGCAAGCAGTGCTGCGATCCCCCTGTGTTTTCTTGCCCCTAGGTGTCTAAGATTGCTTCTTATTCCGCGGGGGGTAATTGTACTGAAGGCGAATGACCGCGCTTCGATGTCTGGGAAAAGACGACGACGATGAGTGGTGGTTGTTGTTGACGCTCTAGCTCGCGCTCCCCAGTAACCGGACCTGCCTTTCCATTAGCCTTCTACAACGCCATGTCCTGGCCTTCTTGAAGACCAACACCCCCATTTTAATATATATATATATATATATATATATATATATATATATATATATATATATATATATATATATATATATATGCATATATATATACATACACATGGACGTCCTGAAGGTTACCTAGCACTTAGCTTATATTCATTTGAAATGGTTCTGGGGTGGCGCTTATACCAAATGGAAGTCAAAGAAAGCAGTATCTGCCGAACAGTGTGCTTTCGAGGCAAAGTTGTCCAGGGGGATCTGATAGAAACCTTGGTTGGCGGCGTCTAACTTGGTGAAAAAGCTGGCACCTGCTAATTCGGCTTCAGTGTCCTTTTTTCTGGCACTCAGTGACATGACGCGGATCCATCCGCACTATCAATCTCCCATCTTTTTTCCTTACTGTGACTAGTGAATTCACTCAGTCCAATTGGGCTTCGGTTTGGCTATGATGCCTTCCGCCTCCATTCGCTAGAACTCAGTACACATGGCTTTCTTGAATGGTTGAGGCACTCTCCTCATGGGCATAGCCACTGGTCCAGCGCCGTCTCCCAAATTGATCGAGTATGTGTACTTGGCGTGTGCAGTGCCAATTAACGGCTTCATGAATTTGTCAGTGATCCATTGCTTCAGGTTCTTGCAGGCTGACGCATTGTGAACACGCTGCACCAGTCAAAACGTTTTGTATGCAGCCAACATGATAGATAAACTGTGGGCTTCCGCACAGAGTCCACTTAAGCCTCAACGTAACTGTCCCCGAGTGCTGTATGACACCAGAACTCATCAGCAAGTGTTAATCGGGCATAGAGGTCGCTTTCAATCTTTGCTATAGCGAGAAGGGCAAGAGATTCGGCTGAGCTCTTGTGTCCACTTAACACAGATTCCCTTGTTGTCATCCTCTGCAGTCACCAACCTGTCATCTGAGCTGTAGATGCCGGTTATTTCCACCTCCAGGAATAGGAAGTCGTTTTTTTGGTATCCTTGTTTGGTCGCTGCACCTCTTGCACATTTCGGCACGATCTACAGCAAGCAGCTAAGTGGCTTGGCCTTTGGCAGATTCCACAAGTGTTTCCCCACACCGGGCACCGCTTTTGTGGGTGGCTTCTGTCGCAAACCTACAGCCATGCAGAGGTCTACTTTTCTTTACAATGTCTCATCCCTTGGCGATCCCGTCAACGGCAGAGGCATTGTTGAGGCATCAACCGCAGAGTCATGGTCCCAAACACAACCCTGGCTTAATGCATCTCAGCCGCCTTGCAGAAATCAATTGTCTTGTCTGATGTCAGCTCCTTTTAGTGCAACATGCGTGCTCTTAGCTTGTTGTCCGTGGTGCCACATTCCAGCTGGTCGCGCACCATGAAATCCTTCGGTTCACCAAAATTACATGATTGTGCTTTCCGCTGCACATTGCGTGAAGATTGCTCGAACAGTTCATCCTCATGCTGCATCCGAGTGCAGAAAACATGCTTTTCAAATGTTTCGTTACGTTGCGGTTAGCAGTATGCATTAAACCTGTGAACTAGTGCATCGTAGTCCTCCTGTTCAGCTGGTGTGAACTGAAAAGTACTGAAGACATCAATGGCTTCTTGACCTGCTAAGTGAAGTAATATGGCAGCTTTGTCTGCGTTGTTCGTTCCTTCCCAGTTTCCTTCAAGTAGGAATTACTGAAACTGCTTTCACCTCTCTGCTGCATTCTCAGGCAACACGAGGCGTTCCAAAGGAGCCAATGCGTCCATACTAGCTAATATTCTGGGAACCCCGCAGGCATCCCAATTCTGACACCATTCTAAGGACAATCTTGCTGGCTGGTTATTCGGACACGCGCCAGCTGTATGTCTTCCTCGACACGCTCTGTAATATCGGTAGCGTCATTCTCTGTATTGCGACAATCATGGGGCAGCATAGCGTGTAGCATCGTCGTTACTTCTCGACCGTGGAGAAGACCGAACGGCGTCATTATTACTGTTTCCTGGCGTGCCGTATCATACGAAAATGTGACATACGGCAGTATCTTGTCCCAATTCTTCTGCTCCACGTTGACGTACATACAGAGCATGTCAGCAAGGGTCTTGTTGAGTTGTTCTGTAAGCCCATTTGTTTGAGGATGGTAGGCTGTTGTCCTCCTATGGGCCGTGCCGCTGAGCGTGAGCACACTTCTCAAAAGCTCAGCTGTGAAACCGGTTCCTCTGTCTGTTATGACGATAGCTGGAGCACCATGTCTTATGACGATGTTCACAATGAAACATTATTCCGCCTCAGCTGCCATGTCACTCGGAAGTGCCTTGGCTTCTGTGTACCTGGTGAGATAGTCTGTCGCAACTATGACCCATTTATTTCCGCTGGCAGATGTCAGAAATGGGCCTAGAAGGCGCATTCCAATTTGCGCAAACGGCAACACCGGCACTGCAACGGGGTGTAAGAGCCCGAATGGGTTTAGTGGGTGGTACTTTGCGTCACTGACAGTCAAGGCAAGTTCTGATGTAATGCTTCACATCTGCTGCAAGCTTTGGTCAGTAGTATTTGTTTTTGATTCGTGCCAATGTGCGTGTGTAGCCGAGGTGTCCTAATGTGGCTTCGTCGGGGCAAGCCTGCAGGATTTCTTTGCGGAGAGCATGTGTGACGATTAACAGGTAGCTATGCCCTGCCGAAGAAGAGTTCTTTTTATAGAGAATGCTGTTGCGCAAGCAGAGCGATGATAGTCCCTTTAAAAACACATTCGGTACATTTGTAGATTGTCCTTAAAAACTCAATGAGTAAATGGAGCTCTTGATCATGTTTTTGTTGATGAGAGATGGCGGCGGCATCAACAACTGCTAAAAGGCCATCATATTCATCACATGCACCTGGTGATTCAATTGGTGATCTTGAGAGACAGTCGGCATCTAAGTGCTGCTTTCCCGATTTATGAACCACTGTCATGTCATACTCTTGAAGTAGTAGGTTCCAGCATGCCGGATGTCCAGAGGGGTCTTTCATGTTCGGCAGCCGCATAAGTACGGACGAAACTTACGGACTGCCCATATTAAGCGAGGCATTCCTTCTCTGTGGTGTAGTAGTTGAACTCCGCACGTGACAGCGTTCTGCTCGCGTAAGCAATGACTCGCTCGGCACCGTCTTGCAACTGAATGAGCACGGTGCCTAGGCCCACGTTGCTGACATCTGATCGTCTTTGTCGTCACTATCGTGGCTCGATGCAGAGGTGGGCGCGGAAATATAGCATCAAGCCATGTGGTGCCCGCCAGGCAGCGTTGCTGGCCTAAATATGGAACAGAGCCAATGCAGTGGTCTGCAAAGCTCCCTTGAAATGCCAAGTCTTTCATGCTGTCTCAAGGAAAGGTGGCTACCCGACTTCGTTTAGCCGAGTGGTTCTCTTCATGTGTGTACTCTCAACAGACCAGTGCATACTTGACCACGGAGGCGTTGGTGTCGTTCAAATAAATCATTGTGACTGCATTGCGGATGTGTTTGCACACTTGAATTTGGCCGTCATGTGGTCTCCAAAGCTCTCTTGACACGCCAAGTTTTAATGGCTGTCTGAGTGCATTAGCCCAGTTCACACCAACTGTGGTGGCTGTCTAGCTGATGTTGCTTAGTGTTGATGCCATGGGGAAGCGAGGGCGCCTTTGTGCGATGAGCTTTGATGGTCTTTCAAAACCGAATGACATATGGCAGGGTGGAGAGATTTAACAGCTCAGAAAGCTCTCCTTATATGAAGAATGTTCGCAGAGCTCGACAACATCTTGCATGAGGTCATCAAAGTATCCTGCATAGTGAAGAAATGCAGTGTCAGTACGAAGTTGTTCTGAGAAACTAAGTTGTGCGCAAGTGGTGCCAACCATTTTTTCAATTTTTTGTGAATTTTTTATACATTAAGATACATTACATACATTAGCATACATTCATACATTAGGATTCTGCTTCCGACGCTCAGCAGAAATTGTTTTTCTCAAATGCAATCGAGTCCAGTAGAATTAGTCCAGCGGTTGTGTAATGAGAAAACTTCTGTTTTACATGTATTTGGATAGAGAAATAAGTGTTGACCCGAAGTTGTAGCTTCCGATTAACACGCATGTATTTGCAGCACTCGCCCAAGCATAAACATCTTCCAATAGCCATAAAACTTGGTCGTCTATAGCACCATGTTCGTCTAGCTAGAAATAATTGTGCACAAGTATCAGCTTTCCTTATCATTCTGCAAATTCCTGATTAGGTCGCACAAAAACCTGTACTGTACATATGTAGAGGTTAACTGTTATATTATCAGTTCCTGTCAGCACCATTTTGCCTGATTTGGCACATCTTTATAATTTCATTGGTTTCCTGCTAAGGTCATTAAAAATGCCGCCGCAAGGCATAATACCCCAGGTTTTATTAAAACCTTCGTTGACGACACTAGAGTTTTACAAAACAGCGAAAATGCCGAAAATATTGTACTGCAGGGTAATTGCCCTATGGTTGGCAAGAATTTCGTGCACACGTGTTGGTATGTTACAATCTGTCCAGAAATGTTAGATACCGTAGCTTGGGTCCTGTTTCACGGTGGTCACAGTGAAGTGGCCTCACCTTGCCTTGGAAGATTTGATCTTCCACCGCTGCTCTCCATCCTGAGTGAGTGCTTGGTGCCGTGCAGAATTCTCATTGAAGTGCAGCACAGCGAGCCTCGTTCTAATGAATGAGAGGTTTGAATTATACCCTTGTCTTATTTCTTGGATGTCGAAATTAAAATTACCTCTCTTGCATTCCGTCCGCTGAGAAAGCATTGGACTTTGGAGCAAACCGATTCAGCACCCTGCGGAAGGACTCCAATGAAAACGTTTGCACCTCAGGAGAGAGCCGGCGGATATCTTTCAATAGTCTCACATTGTCGACAATGGTTTTGAGACGAATAAATACAGGTGATGCTGAAACAGATACGTATAACAAATTCAAAATCTGTTTAGCTTTTTATATGAAGATGTGATGTACACACTAAGAAATGCTGTGTAGGGCAAGAACACAATTTACAGTAGTGCTTACTTGGTCTCAACCATTCCCTCTCGTCAAGGGAGTCATGGAGGCATTTTTTGTAGGGCCCATCATGGCCATCGTGTTCTTTGCACACGTGGTTGAGGAGGCTTCTCCACATACTGATGACAAGCTCACCATCCCCTTGGCCCATGGCAGCCACCCAGTAGAGGTGGTTTAGGATGCTTTGGATCCATGGTGCGATAACTGGATGTGTGCGGCTAGCAGCCAGGTGCTTTTTTTTCAGACGTAGAATATATGAGAAGGGGTTGTTATTAGATGCTTTATTTACTGACACTGCACTCTTAAAGAGGGTTGTGGCGTGTACAAGATGGTTGTTACTAAGCAAGTAACAGTGCCAGGTGCTGTATTGACCAATCTGGACCATAAAATGAATCTTTATGCAATTTTTTTTCATTTTAAGAAACTAGCATTCCTGCATGTCACCTGTCCTTTTAGTATGCACACATTTCCAAAGATCACTTGTGATAGACAGTGTTCCACCTTAGATGCAGTTGTGCAATAGACAAGCATAATCTGCACAATAAATCACATTGCAATGTACAGGTAGGCAATAAAAAATCCACTCTCTTTAATCCACTTCACGTGACCTGTTGCAACTGATAAGTTGAAGTATACCTGTAGTGAAGTCACGCTTGCTAAGCGGAAATCTTGAGACTAGACTCTCTTTTAAGATATGCAGCCTCCATGTGTGCTAAGAAATATGTCGCCTTTCCAGCTTGCAGTTCCTTCAAAGTGTGTGTCACACAGTTCGCGATTACCTTAGCCACAACAACAAAGCATATTTTAGAATATTTTGGGCACAGATATCGCGAAAATGCCATTGGTCTTAAGATTTAAGCTAGGCAGACCTCTAGACATTGCGATCAATCATGCAAAAAAATGTCTGCCTCGTCAGGTAATCCCCCTGAATAGGCTGAATTGTGGTTCATGCGATTCTTCGGCGTGCTATTGTTTTAAAGATTGGCCTGAAAACTGGATATGTGCTTACCTTTAGCAACATGCTGTTGCGTCCCGAATCGGCCGGGCGCATTCTTTGATTGTTTCCCATCGAGGCAGGCTCTTTCATGAGCGTCGCCCAGGCGGCGACAGTGCCAGACACCGACGAAACGGGCAAACAAGCGCCCCCTTCTCGGCGGTGCGCATTCTTTGGGTGCTTTCCCCGATTCCACCCCCTTCATCAGCGGCCGCCTACCTGGCGACGCGGCCAGACACCGGCAGTGACGTTCGGACAAAGAAGCTCACTTTGAAGCAACCGACCACAACCGCCACCCATCGCTAGAAGCGAGGATTAGTGCAAAGGCCATTCTCCCGACCCTGGCAAGATGACCGTCGGAGGGCAAGAAACAGGTCACCGACTTTCGTGGAAGGAATGTCAACCCCCTGTTTCCGGATTGCCTCGTCCTTGCTTCGAAGGTGCAACATTGGAGGCGGAGTTCAGCGAACAAGGCGGCCCGTCTGATTGGCCGCATCAAGGTCATCTGATTCCCTAGTCGGGTCAACTAGGGAAGACCGATGTTTTATAAGGAGACACCTTGCGTGCAGTGGTGTGTCCTGAAGAGTTCTTACATGTGCTCAGACATGTAGTGAGCTTAGACTTTCAAAGTGCTCCCCCATGGAGTGGGCTTCGATATTTGGAGCCACTGTAAATATGTAGAATAAACCCTTTTTTCTCTCGCTCTTACTCCCGGACGTACTCATCCCTTTGGCTGAAGGATCACCGGCCTAAACGCTACCCGAGTCTCAACAAACTGGCAGCAGCGGCGGATTAATCTCCGACCCGCAACAACGGATGGCAGCGCTGAGATGAAACGCCAACCCGTTCATAACAAACTGGATGGCAGCTATGGGATGAATCCTAACCCCGAGCCGCGAGCAACTGGATGACCGTGGTGAGATCGACCCTTCAGTCAACATCAGTCGCCGGCATCTCGTTCGCGACCAACTGGATGGCCGTGGTGAGATGGACGCTGCAGCCGACGCCAGTCACCAACAACTGATTCACGAGTGACAGGATGACAGCGGCAAGACCTGCAGCCAACGCCAATCGCCAACTGGTTCGCGAGCGGCTGGATGAATACAGCGCAGCATGACTGCACGGTACAGGGTGAGTGCCTGGCTTTGCGCTTGAGTCATCGGATCTTTTAGCCTAGACTTTCTAAAAACCGATGAAGCGTGTACAACTGCCCATTTAATACTGTGGTTGTTGCGCATCCATGCAGAAGGCAGCTTTCAGCATAGATCTGAACCAGCTACTAAAGCCAGACCTCATTCTTGTGTGGGAGTAATTGGGAAGTGGAGAACTACCGTAATTCTTATCATTTAAAGGCGGCCCAGGATTTTCGTCTTCTTTGAATTGATTCGATGCGGTGGAGCAGTACTTGGGGACTTGGTACTACTTCTGTGTGTAGGCATTTGGTTTTTGCTATATTTTCCAGGCTTCAAATTCTCTTGGGAAAACAGAATTGAACCGCTGGTAGTTTTTTTTACTTGCATTGTGATTTGTGCGGGTTTTGCAGCAAGTATATATTGTGGAATAGCTGAGCCAAAGCCTAAAGTAGTGACCATGGACCTCATGAGTTTGACGAGAGCTAGCTTGTTGCGGTTGTGTGAAGAGCTCGACATAGAAATAGAGGATGATAAATCAGAAGCCGAAATTAGAGCAATTTTAGAAAGCAACAGTGATCAGGAATACTTTGAATTCTTCGGCAACTCAATTCTAAAAGAGCAGGAACAGGAAGCAATTGAGAATGAGGAGGAGTTGAAAAGACAGGATTGGATTAGGCAACAACACGAAGAGATAGAAGCTCTCAGTCAAGAGGTTGAAATATTGGAACAGGGTGTTGAAGTGAAGGAACAAAAATGTCAGGCACCCGTAGAAGTAGCGCACGGAAGGTGCGAAGGATTAGCACGCACGGTTCTACCGATGGTAGAAAGAAAGGTTGATCTTAGTGAACCTAAATGTACGTTCACAGGTGATGCCAGATTCGTAGACCGTGACGTAGTTCTTGAGAAGCCCGTTAATGGGGACCGTATTGAGCGCGACGAGATACTGTGCCAATGGAATACTAGAGAAGCAGCTAGGCCAGCTGTGGACGATTTGGCACAGTTATCCGGGGAGTACGTCGCGAAGGTAGCTCTTGCAGAAGCCCAAAGTGGCCCCGAGTCGTCAGACAAGAGCACCTGTGCAGAGTCCAATCGGTCAGGAAAGTGCGCTAAAGCACAATTTAGGCAGGACAGTGCAGTTGTGGACAGCTCCCATGTATCCGAGCTACTTTGCGAAAAAGAAAATAGCTGCATTGTCCC
Organism: Dermacentor silvarum; assembly: GCF_013339745.2. Taxonomy (NCBI): domain Eukaryota; kingdom Metazoa; phylum Arthropoda; class Arachnida; order Ixodida; family Ixodidae; genus Dermacentor; species Dermacentor silvarum. The sequence goes on from NC_051156.1 coordinate 28,204,992, forward strand.
TAAGTGTTTGAAGCTCTCCGCCAGTCGAGGTAGCACTGAGAGGAATGATTTACCCGCAAATCATTCGGACTGTGCCTGTGCGGTTGAGACGGAAATAATGACCGATGAAATAAGTGCCGGTCAGCACGAGATTCAAGCGGAAGGCTTGCAAATGAGCACTACTAAACGTGCTAGGATGAAACGGCGTCGCAAAGTCGGGAATGCGGCAGACAGGGCAACGCGGCCGAAGAAAGGCGCTAAACCCAGTGGGGAGCGCAGTCAAAGAGTTCGAGCGGCGCGTTTGTTCCTAGGAATGTTTTCAGAGAGATCGCGTCCGAACCGCCGAAGGACGAAGAAGGGAAAGGGCCGTTCGGCTCGAAAGTTGACAAAAGCGAAGGCGGCGCGGAGGGGGCAATTATGTTCCCCCTCTTTGGGTTCTTTTCGAGGTGTTTTAGGCATGACACTGCAGAGCGAGCCGGTACGGCGACGCGAATCGGTCACGCGCGGCAGCGGAGTCGTCGCACGGCGCCCAGAAGGCATGATGCCTGTTAGTTCAGTGTCGGGGGTGGGCAGCAAGGAGATTAACCTACATGCCCTTTGTGCAACCTCGGTGACAAGACAGACTCTCAGACCGCGCCCGCCTCGAGTAAGGCTCAAAGATACGGCGCCACCATAAGCTACTCGGACTCAAAAGCGACTCAGGTTTTGCGGAAACATCATTTTGTTTGTTGGTTTCTGTATTTTAATGTTTGGTTAAACGTTTTAAGATCTCCGGAATAGAGATCATTTCGATTTCCACGTTTTGAGCATTGTTTAAATTGTTTGTTTTAGAAGCTAATCGATATTTTGAAAGAGATGGTTCGCGCGCGTTAGATTTTTGAAACTTTTTTTCGACGTGTCGTTCCTTTCTGCACAAATAAGCTTCCTTTTTGTAAGAGATACGCTTGCAGCGTCAGGTCCACGTTATTGGTTTAAAACCTGTAGTGGCACGCTTGATTATCACTTCACTTTTTAGAAATGTTCGCCAGTCTTCAAGTGTTAACGCAAGATTTTTTGTTGTTGTTGTTTCTTTAGTGTGTGTCCTATATGGACAAGAGAAATAAATTGTTAGTGCGTGAGTCGCACGTTTTACATGTGAGTTTTCCGCAAAGTTGAAGCGACTCTGACAGTGCATCCGTGATGCTAATAATGTGGCTCTGAGTGGCACTAGTACGTGCGATGCTAGCGGATGTAAGGCAGTTCATCGCGTTTGTGCTGCGTATGATATATGATATTTCATTTATCATTTATTTAGAGCATTTTAAAGTATTCTACGTTTGCTCTCTGCAGCACAGTGATCTGGTTTTGGCGAACTCAGAGGTTCATGAGAGCTCGCTTTGGCGGCACAAAATTTTGGGTCCAAATTATTGGGTCAAGCGAAGCCTGGTGGATTGAACGGATTTCGGGCGCTTGAGCGCTATGTGGTGCTTTGTCACCAGGACTGCTCTTCCGTATCGGATATTGCGAGAAAGTTGCACAATCCTGGTCTAATTTCAAAATGGTGGGCTTCAGCGAAGGTTCAGTGATTTGATGGCTGCTTTGGTGCTATTATTAGATAAGGGCAGGCGCGTTGATTTGCTCGCTAGACCCGATGGCTCTCGGTGCGAGCACGGCGCTTTCCTGTGCCCTGTGGTCGTGTGTGTGCTTGTGTATTCCCAGGGAGAAGGCCACAGAGAGGTTGATGCTGGGACCTCGTGCTCGAGTGTGTCATCGGCCATCATTTCAAGAAGAAACCCCGAGCTCTCGACCGACCACCGACGCTTCGGGCAACCTGACAGCTGGTCACCCTCAGGTCGGATCTTCCGGCGGGGGAGGAGTCTGTTGCGTCCCGAATCGGCCGGGCGCATTCTTTGATTGTTTCCCATCGAGGCAGGCTCTTTCATGAGCGTCGCCCAGGCGGCGACAGTGCCAGACACCGACGAAACGGGCAAACAAGCGCCCCCTTCTCGGCGGTGCGCATTCTTTGGGTGCTTTCCCCGATTCCACCCCCTTCATCAGCGGCCGCCTACCTGGCGACACGGCCAGACACCGGCAGTGACGTTCGGACAAAGAAGCTCACTTTGAAGCAACCGACCACAACCGCCACCCCTCGCTAGAAGCGAGGATTAGTGCAAAGGCCATTCTCCCGACCCTGGCAAGATGACCGTCGGAGGGCAAGAAACAGGTCACCGACTTTCGTGGAAGGAGTGTCAACCCCCTGTTTCCGGATTGCCTCGTCCTTGCTTCGAAGGTGCAACATTGGAGGCGGAGTTCAGCGAACAAGGCGGCCCGTCTGATTGGCCACATCAAGGTCATCTGATTCCCTAGTCGGGTCAACTAGGGAAGACCGATGTTTTATAAGGAGACACCTTGCGTGCAGTGGTGTGTCCTGAAGAGTTCTGACATGTGCTCAGACATGTAGTGAGCTTAGACTTTCAAAGTGCTCCCCCATGGAGTGGGCTTCGATATTTGGAGCCACTGTAAATATGTAGAATAAACTCTTTTTTCTCTCGCTCTTACTCCCGGACGTACTCATCCCTTTGGCTGAAGGATCACCGGCCTAAACGCTACCCGAGTCTCAACAAACTGGCAGCAGCGGCGGATTAATCTCCGACCCGCAACAACGGATGGCAGCGCTGAGATGAAACGCCAACCCGTTCATAACAATGCCAAGTATCAAACCAGTGCTTAATCTCTGGATTCTCCACGCGGCAATAGCGGTTGACACCAGGATGTTGGTCTGTGAAAAAAATGAGGCTTAGTTAGCAAGGAGGTTATATAAAACTCCTAGAGTAGGACCTCCTCGCAGCCGCTTACGGGAGTGAAGCCAGAGCGATCATGTTGCTACCGGAAAAAGAGAGTGCATCCGTAGCATAGGCGGCCGCAGAATACGCGCAGGAGTCAGTTTCATTTGGAGTACCGCAATAATATATCGAGAAGAAACATCTTTAAGATGTAAATCAGCTCACAATTAGCTGTCGGGAAAACAAAGTTCTGCATCCAGCTCTAGCTGCAGGCTTGGAGAGAAGCTACCAGCGAGACACTTCGCTGTGTTAAATTACGAACAGTCTGTAATGTCATGTGACTGCTCAATATTCACCCCTGAATACCCGCTGGTTGGCAAGGAAAATTTTCAGTCATTTTTTGTAAAGACGTAGTACGCTTTCCAGCAGCAATTTGTGACTATACGGCGCATGAAAACAAGACATTTGGCACTAACGTTCAGTATGTCACCAAACTGTGATAAATTATGTTTTTAACCACTAGATCACATGTAAACAAGAAAAGGTGTGAGACACATGTGATCGAGAGCAATTGGCACCCAAAACGACAGCTTCTCTGCAGTAGCCGCCCGCCCACGTCCCTCAGAAATGCCACCATGCACACGGCTTCCTTTTCCAGCACCAGCAAATCTCCTCACAGCTCATTGCATGTCGCCATTAACAGCTTCCAACACCAACCCTTCCGATAAGCCTGTTTACTTATCTGTTTCACAGCAAGTGTGTTGTAGTGTTAGAAAAAATGTCTATATATTTATCATTCCTGGCAGTGTTACACATACCTTGACCCAGCAATAAGAAACATATCCAGGCTTAGGGGCAGGGGAGGTTGCTATTTTTGACCTTCTCAATATACGTGGCTAGGAATTTGTTCTCAAGTTGATTACAACAATGTAAATAAGATGCTCTAGCATACACAGCAGCATTGCTTACTGTTTCAAATTGCATCACCAAAAATAAAACAAACACAATCTCTGTATGGTACCTGTTGTCAGCGAACGTATCCAGATGCCCAGCTTCTCGACACCCATCAAGCACTTGGCAAGCCCTTGTTTTTCCATGGAAACACTGTTAGGGACTTCAGGTGACTGAACAAACACAACAAATAGTTTTATAAGAATTCACAAAATATACGTACTAATAGTAGTACTATGTGTTTACCTCTCCAACTTGCACTTGTTCTGTGTGAAAAATGCAGCCATTCTGCATAGAACGCACACTGTATGTCATGTACTTGGCACTGTAGCCTGGAGAGTCACAGCGCCCGTCACCTGCCAGGTCGACTTGCAAGCCAGCAAGCTCACTACCCATTTCAGCTTGCTTACGGTGGAAAAGCTCGAAAAACAAGTGCATAATATATAAGTGCCTAATGCATTGCTACAAAACTGCTACAATTTTGCTACCATAATAGCATCCTAATGTTCAGGGGCTGTATTCAGTTGGGGCCATGTGGGAGGCACTACGAACTAGAAAAAGCAGGATGGTAAAACTGTTCAATGTCAGAGGAAACGCACAAACGGTTTCCAAATTTTAACACCATGTATCAGAGTTTGTATTCTTTAGCATCATGATGAAGCAAGTTAGATGGGCCAGCTGGTTACAAGAATTAAGCAGCATGATGTTTCGGTGCAACTTCAGATGGCGCAGATTGAGATAAACAGGAAAAGCACCAGTGTTGGTCCTCAGTATGCCTAATTTAACATCTAAATTTGCACTGCAAGATCAGGCTCTATGATATCAGACTTGACAGTCATGCAAGGGCTGTTGGTTGTAAATTACCTTGCTAGAACATTACCCTAGGAAAATTTCTAATAGAAATATTTTATTGGCTTCTATAGGTTTCATCTTACTGGATTATGAAATGATAGACTTGATACACTAATAAAACTGATAGCCTGTATTGGTCTATTAGACTACAAAATACCATGCGTGATACACTGGTAAAACTGATAGCATGCATGGTGGCACCAGTTAGTTTGCTACCATTTTGCTCGTTGCAAGACATGCCATCTAAAAGCTGTCAGCCTCGCCTCCTATGTATGAAAAAGAGTTTAGCCGCAGGCTTCCCGAAAGAATTCTGCTGCCTTTTCACATCTATAGTTGTTTTCACACATATGGCACCCCAAGTTGCAGTCACTCTAGCCCCCTGTATCACAGCTTGAGTATCATATAGCGTCTATGAGAGCTATGAAGGGTAAAGACTTGGGTATGTTACGGTAGTTCATGTTAAAAAAAACATCGTGAGGGAAAGGGAGAAATGAAAAAAACCCACATAGTGTTGTTTAAACAGAAGCTATCACTTTTTATCTCCAAAGTAAAAAAAATCTCATCTTTACTTGCCTTGTCCAAACAATCTCAAAATTACCCTGCCATTTGAACAAAGCATGGCAAATGAACTGCTGTCTTCTCAGACCTGTCATTATGGAATTCTGTACCTGATAAAATTAAACCATTGGTATACTTATGTTGACACACCTGCAAGAAATACTTGCTCAATAAGCTATCGGAAGGCAGTCATTAAATTACAATTGTGAAGTTTGCTTTCCATTTAACGTTTTCTCGCTTCTGTTGTTTTTTGAATTAGTATGTTTGTAAAGTTCCTGACCTTTGCTGATATGCTCTCGCGCTAGTCCGTTTGTTCTGTGATGTTTTCCTATAATGATTGCATTTCTCCAGTTCTTATGTAAACTTTTTCTATGGTTTTTTTCTCAGATTTTGTTAATACGATTAGCATTCTGGGGTTCTTCATGCACTGTTATGCAAAATTGTGAGAGATTTATTTTGTTGTGAGTCTACTGTATTTTAATGCACATGATCCCCGAAGAAGCTCTCGCTGAATGATGTTACATAGCTGGTGTCTTCTTGAGCTGCTGGCTTGTCTTCATCACCTGCACAAAATTCATCCATCTCCATTGGCACAGGCGTTGAACCACGGAGAGGTCTGAAGTCTGCTGGGAGCAATGGTAGGGGGGCGACTTGTATTGCAGTGTCTCTTTGGGCTTTAGGGCATGCAGCTTCATGCTCATTCAGCACGGCAGTTTGTGTAGTGGAGCAATGCTTGGTTTGTGTCGCTATGGAAACCATAATTTTCATGGCCATGTGGACTTGCGTGGCTGGATTAAAACCGCTTGGGTAAGCAAAGCTTTTTTGAGTGACAACGTGCCTAATTTCTCATCCATAATGAACATTATCTGTTATTCTGCTGACATGCAAATTCTTTCAATAAAGTACTATTTTGCAAATTTGCATAGAATGCGCACAGCGTCTGAGTTGTTTGGTCAGCTTACTGGCATTCTGGTGTCGTCTGGGTTTCCACTGTTCTTGTCGTTTTTTTTGTGGCTGTTTAATATGTGATGGATAAGAATAAATGCATACATGGAAGTTCATTATCTTCTTAAATGCATATTTCAAACATCACACTTTTTTTCATGCATCATACATTACGATGCATCAAATGCATCTCAATGTATTTCATACATGACATTCGCATTTCTTATGTTATTAAAATAATTTCATGCAAGGTGTGTTACCTTGAAATTGCAAGCCACTCTGTTTAGGGAGATGTTCAAAATGCCTATGGTACGTGTTATAAAAATGACCTCGGCATATAAGTTAGCTGCTCTAAAGTAAAAAGTAATTGAGAGCCACAGCCGTTGAACTGCTCTGTCCTAGGCCACCCTGCTGCACAGTGTGAAGCTGCATATGAGTGAGTCATTATGTAGCGCCTGTATGCTGTATGCTAATACAGCGTACAGCATGGTCAGTGCTGTATCGGCTGATGATTACAACCACGATCTGCTGTTCACTTGTTTCAGTAATATTTGTATAAATTGAGAATACTTACCTGGCTGGCGGAGGTTTTCAATACATCAACACGATCTGCCACGCCTTCCCGAGGTGGTGTATGACTCTGCAAGAAAGCAGCAACTTGTTTGGCAGCACACACACATGAAAAGAAAAATTTAATTATGGGGTTTTACGTGTAAAAACCATGATCTGATTATGAGGCACGCCGTGAGGGACTCCGCAATTATTTGGACCACCTGGGGTTCTTTAACGTGCTCCTAAATGTAAGTACGTGGGTGTTTTCGCATTTCGCGCTCATCGAAACACGCATGAAGGATAACAGTGCTTTCCACTGTGCTCATTGCATTTGTATCGGCGCATTCGCAGTATAGTTCCGCTTTCTGCGCGCGCATTGCGCTTGATAAAAGTGCGTTAAAGCCGATAACAAGCACTGTCACAGCTACAGTACAAGCTTGACCACCCTCTGTACGACGGATACTACGATTATTTATAGAACGCCGAGCTCTTGCCGCTCGACGTGCTTGAACCAAGCAGTCCGGTCGCACTATACCTGGAGGCCGCGAGCTCAATTATTTGCTAGGGTAGGTCTATTTGCGCTCATTGTATAGGAAACATGCCAACCGCTATACTCTGCGGACTTCTCCAAAATTTCCATCCAGTCCTAACACGTAGATAGTGGTGCGGTAGTGTCTAAAGAGCATAGTTCTGATATCGTGCCCGACGAGCAGCACCCGACCTGCATTGTTTGTGCACTTACCTTTGCAACGGGAAGGAACAAAGACGGTAGGGCCTCGCTTCTGAGGCGAAAATACTTCGTCCTGTCTCGAAATCGTTGCATGAGCACGGTATCGTGGTTGCTAGGTGTTGCTCGTGGTTGCTAGGGTTGCTCGTGGTTGCTAGGTCCGGTGTAAAGTGACGACCGCAAATGCGCAGATTCTAGCGCCTATCGGATACTGAAAGTCCGATGCGCTGCAGCCACTTCGCTCGTCTGCTACCTTGCAGAGGGACACGATGTCGCAGCTTGACATATTGCAGGTCGCTGCGTTTGCAGCCCACAACGGAACAAGGATGAACCATGGTGCTCTTGAAAAGAAAGCCCGAGACCGACACTGAGCGCGCAGCTCTCGTCAACACGGAGCACGTTGTAACACAAGCAGACGACATTTGCTGTGGGCCGGAAGTGCTTTTTGTGTAGTGATACATGTCCTTGTACATTCTCTCTCTGTTACTTTCTTTTTATAGAGACAAATGAACTAACATCTAAACTATTACGAAAAACATTTGTTAACCATAATGTTGGAAAAATTATCGATGACGCCCCCTGGGCAGCCAATCGGATAGCTGGTCCAGTGAAGTGTTCTGCGCAAATCGCGTCAGCTGGGCAAAAAAATCAGCCGCTTGGCATGCTGCAATTGGTAGCGATGTACTTTTTAAAATCTTATAATAAATTACACGCTTTACGTGGAGCTCTTAGATGCGTCAATTAATGATCAGAAGGACCTACTCTAACGACTCAGTACGTTTGTACAAGATCGTCAAACTCGTTTCAGGGTTCCTTAACCCTGCTCAGCTGTTCCCAGCCGCTCTGTGCAGCGCGCGCAACTCTGGAAGATGGGGTCGGGCGCACTTCATTACACACCATGCATTCAAGAACAAGTCGCCTAATTGTACAGGACGCGTAAATGGTTCATCTAGACTTCTTATAAATGCATGCAGTGTAATCGTATTAATACATCGAGCTTCTTTAACATCACTGGGCAACATGGAGATGCATGCGCCGGGAGAACAGCTCTCCGCCATCAAACGCATATGCATTTTGAGGAATGAAAATAAATATTTATTGCTCGGATGCACTTATACCCCTGTCACACGGTGCATGTAATGTCATTTGCAGTATATGACATTCATACCGAATGTCATTGCGGTATTGCTATGGTGCTAGCCACCATATTCTTGCGCTGCCAATCTACACGGATAAACAAAATGGCATTCGCAATTGATGGCAATGTTCATCGGCAGGCTGCTATGATAACGAGACGTTACAAATCATGCTTCTTGTTTGCATATTTTCAATATATTGTTAGCAATACAATGGTAAACATTGGATGGTTATTTGAAAATATATTACACTTCGTTTTAACTTATCGATTTTATAATTTTTTGCCAAGCCCCTGTCGTCGAGATTACACAAGTCGCGCGTGAATGCGTTCGGGAAACTCATTCAATGGGCGAATGCCATTTGCTGTGAATGTGATTCCTATGTCAGTGTAGAAGCAACAAAAATGCATTAACATTTAATCTCATTCGCTGCGAATGACATTACACGTGCCGTGTGACAAGGGTATTACAATGGTTGCCATACTTTCAGGCGAAAACTCTTGCGGACACAGTAGCTCACAAATGTGTCTAATTCACAATTACAATCTAAAGTGTTTCCTTGGCGGCTTGTGTACATAGGCCGCAGGCTTGTCTTTTTCGTCAGTCAGTTGGTTTGAGTGATTTACAAGGAGTATTCTCAGAAACGTCTCGGCAATTAGATTTGCGGATCGTCTCGCATGGCTGTCGTCAACACCTTCAGGGCAGCTCAAGATGGCGGCGCGTTGTAAATATGGCTGGACTGCTCTTCCTGCGTGGCAGGAGTTCAAAGGCTTTATCGAAAAAAAAGTATCTTGTCCAAAAGCGCTAGAAACTCAGGCTAGAAACTCATTGCTTGGAAACTGGTGAAAAGAAACACCGGGTGTTTTCCCGGAGCGGGACTTGCAATATAGAACACAGCAATGCACCATTACACAGCAGTTATATACCGATGCGCAATGAACGGCGCCAAGTCTTGGCTGTGGCTGCGCGAACTAAAGGCTGTACGACCGTCTTCAGGAGCCCACAAATTACTGCATACTTATTAACACTGACAGAGCACCGAATAAAATGCGCGGGAAAACGATCGTGCGAGCGCGAAGGCGTACGACCGTCTTCGGGCATGCACGCGCAGCAGGGGAGGAAGGGTCTAGGGTGCCTCGATGCCAGCGCCGCCGCTCAGGGTGGTGCCATCCTTTGACCGCCCCCGCGCCGCCGCTTTCTCGCTGCGACGCCATCTTGAATCACAGCGAGCGGTTGCGATTGCTTGGTGCCGGTGCTTAGTTCGAGACACAGTGCGCGCGGATGCTTCGCTGACGCTTCTACTTGCTGGACAGTGTTCAGCCGCATGAATGACAAGCTTGTCATGGGCAGTAGAGTAGCAGTCTGGGTAAGTTGGTACATACTGAATATTAAAAACCAGTCAAAAGACGAAGGACAGAGAAGAGACGTGGCACACACGACGACAGGACTAACAACTGTGCTTTATTGAAAAACCCCGTTTCTCAGGAAAACCCGGCGAGCATGCACAGCTCAAAAGCCGACACCCACACACAAACAAAGGTGATTGCAAAACGTCACGTAGCTAACGCCAGTGCGATAGGAAACTAAGTTCCTCCTGCATCAGTGAGAGAGAGGTAGAAATGATGCAATTATCCCCTTGCAAATTGATATGGTAAGCTTCGAGAATTTCACGCTCCGTCTTGCCCTTGCCCCTACCAAGGATTTTAACATTGGAAAAAAGCGGGACGCAGCCGCATTCCCGACAATGGCGAGGCAGATTTGCTCCATCAGAGGTATTATAAGAATTTTAGTGTTCTCGCAGCCTCTCATTAATACACCGGCCTTTTTGACCAATGTAAACTTTTTCACAAATCAGCGGAAGCTCATACACTACACGTGTAGCACAAGGAATGTAACTGTTGTCATGACACGCGGGTCCCCCCGCGTGTCAAGAAAGTTTAGATTATCGCACCGTGTTTTTCATTTAAATAAGAAAGTATTCTCTGATCCTCGTTCACGTACCTACGTTCGCTCACTAACTAAGCACTGCACCGATGCTGTCTGAGTAGCCTATGGTTTGCGAGCGCGCGTCACATAGGCTTTTGCCGTTTTCATCGGCGCAGTCTATGCGAATAGTACCCTTATTTTAAGGACTGACGAAAATGCTTCGCCGCGAAATAGTCTCACATTAGCTACAAATCGTCATGTAAACCACCTATTTTACTTTTTCACGGGAAGCACACATCGTGTGTCTCTTGTTTCTTTTTTTTCCTCAGTTTCTTTTTTCGATAGTGGTTATTTGGGACTAAAGAACGCAGTGCTTCTTCTGGGGAGAGCGGCTGTTGTGTACGTGGCAAGCGAAGCATCGTGATTTTCTATGATTTCTCAGCAGATATCTTGCGGACCTCAGGTTTTTCGTTATATAGCTGATTTTTTAGACGAATATATTTATAGCGTGATGCTCGTAAACCGATGGTCATTCGTGCTCATTCCCGATCGTAGTGGGTATTGTGACGGTCTTTAAATGCCTGTGCACGGTATGCCCAGGTGTAGTAGAGTTAAGGGGCATCATGGGACCAAAATGTTTCGGCGCTTTCTGGCATGGTGTCTGTTGTAGCCTGTGCATTTCTTTGAAACGCGTGAAGCGAGCTAATACAGCATTACTTCTGCGAAAATTAATTTTTAAGCACTGTAATCGGTTCTCTGTATTTACAAGGCAACTTTCATATCAATAATCACTTTTGTTGTTTTACTTGTGCTTAGAAACACTTTGAAGAGGACCAGTACGAGGGAAATCGACAGGATGGGCGCCGTCTGTTATAGTCAACCGCCCTACATCATCATGGACTATATTTTCGAAGTGAAAAACATTGCTAATCTGTATTTGACTGTCTTAGTTTCATTTACGCTTTTTGTACGTGATATGTATGCAGTGTTGTTTATTTTTTCAATGTAGTTATCAGTGTTCTAATGGTTATTTATAAAATGTTCTGTACTCGCCGTCGATGTGCTTGGCTGATGCGACGTATTCGATGGTAGCTGATGTATTCTGGCTGGATATATTGATTAATATTACCCGCGGTTGCGTTTTCTTGTTTGTATTCTTGTTTTCGATTTATATTGTGTGTAATAAGGTTGATGTACTCATTTGAACCCCCCCCCCCATGTAATGAATATATTAAAAAAAAAACTCTCCCTATCCCGAATTGTGTGTGTCGAGCCTACCTTGCGAATTTTTTTTATCTCGCCTTTTAGCATAACCTTCAGGCGCCACACAGTACATATAAGTTCTCATGTACATATCTCTTTCATGACTGACTGTACCAGACATTACTAAGTAAATGTATTTTGTGCATCGTTTGGTTTCTTGTGTGTACTACGCAAGATTGACACAGACAAGTTACGTTACATTTTTCTCTACAGCACTAACTAAACCTTATTTTAACATCGCAGTTATTTTTATACCAGTTTAATCCTCTCAGCACACAGTTTTGTGGGCAAAAAAAGCAAAATTGCGCGTAGATATCGTGAAATAATTGCAACGAACGCGAAGAGCACGCGCAATGCAAGGAAACAACCGCCGTGCGCGAGTGGCTGGCTACGGTAAAGGAGCCGTGAGGTGTAAACCAAAATACAACAGCGAAAAAGAAGAACTTCCACACACAGGGGGTCGCAAACCTTATATACCAAGCATCGAAGCGCTAAAAAATAGTGCTTATTTCAAACATACACACGGCATATTGAATGTGATTGAATTAGGCAACTTGGGGCATGTTCCCGGTGCCATACATTTACGTCTTCGACCTTCGACGAGTTAACGGCTATTGGTTATAAAGATGTGCAGATGCGATACCGATAAAAAAATCCTCATCAAGGCAAAGCACTTGGAAGTGCGCCGCGAGTAACACTATTTATGAACGCAAGCCTAGCTGAGTCTGAGCTCGTGTGATTCAAGATGGCGGCGCCAGCGGGGTTGTCTCTACCCTGAACGGCAGCGCTGGCATCGAGGCACCCTAGAAGGATCAGGGTCGCAACGCCCCTAGCGCCGACGGGTGGCGAAACGTGCTGAGAAACTCTCCCATTGTTTCCCCGACGGGTGAGAAAGCCGTAAGAAGCGAGCGCGCGCGCCAGTCGAGCCCGGCCGTGGGTATCCAAGGCCGACGCTGAGGCGCGCGGTAGGCCCGGCTGCTTCACAAAAGATTCACACACAACATTCACAACATTCACTTCACAACATTCACAAAAGAGACAAAGGCGCTCCAAAATGATTCTGGAACCATATAAAGGCACTCGGAGCTCCAACTAAAAACTCGAGAACGGCTATAAGGCATGAAGACGGTAACATCTACGAAGGAGATAATGCGATGCGGTACATCACAGACGTTATTAGGGATAACTTCGGCACGAGAAAAAGCGTAGATCAGACAACAGATCCAGCAACAGCAGAGAGGCCAGAGAGATCAAAATTTAGCATAGAAAGCTTTTATTGGAAAAAGGCAGCAGAAAATGTCCCTAACAACAGGCCAGCAGGACCCGATGAAATCCCAATACAGCTAATCGAAAACCTCGGTCCAAAAAGCAAGGCACTGCTGACTAATGCCATAGAGCAAGTGATTAGAACAAAGAAAATTCCCGTTGGATGGCGTGAAAGCAAGATGAATCTCATCTACAAAGGCAAAGGAGATAAGGATAAGACGAGCTCGTACAGACCAGTTACAGTAACGTCGGTGATATATAGAATGGCAATGCAAGCCATAAAATTAGAACTGTCGAAGTAGGTGGAGAAAAACGATGTATTGGGGGAACTACAGAATGGGTTCAGGCCAGGCAGACGCTTAGAAGACAATATGTTTGTACTAACTCACTGCATAGAGATTTCAGTAGCTCAGAAAAGACCTTTATGGATAGCATTTCTAGATATTAAAGGAGCTTATGACAACGTAGACAGGGAATTGTTGTGGGATATTCTTCAATACGAAGGCATAGATGACGATTTTGTGGAGCTACTGAGGGAGATATATAGAGACAACCAAGTACAAGTGGTATGAGAAGGTAGAAAAGGAAATGAAATGGTGGGAATTCACCAAGGATTGAAGCAAGGATGCCCTCTGTCACCATTGTTGTTCACGCTTTACGTCAAGGGTATAGAAAGACGACTGGAAAACAGCGAATTAGGTTTTGATTTATCCTACATGCGTAATGGTACAAATGGTGCAACAGAAGGTCCCCGGACTGATGTACGCAGACGACATTGTGCTACTAGCGGACAATAAAAAAGATTTACAGATACTTGCGAATATCTGTGGGAATGCAGCGACAAATCTAGGCCTTAAGTTTAGCACAGAGAAATCAGGAATTATGATCTTTAATGAGCACACGAGTAACTTCGTGGTGTCAATTCAACAGCAAGTAATACCCATAGTGAAGCAATACAAGTACCTTGGCGTACACATAAGCGAAGGAAAGAATTACTCAAACAACCACCAAGATAATCTGAAAATAAAGGGGAAGCGGAATGCAGCAATAATGAAACACAGAGCACTGTGGGGCCACAATAAGTATGAGGTGGTGCGTGGAATCTGGAAAGGAGTAATGGTGCCAGCGCTAACATTCGCAAAAGCCATTATATGCTTAAAATCGGATATCTTGGCGGGTTTGGAAGTTAACCAAAGATCAGTAGGCCGGCTGGCTTTGGGAGCCCACGGTAATACCACAAATGAGGCAGTGCAGGGTGACATGGGTTGGGCCTCTTTTGAAGTCAGAGAAGCACAGAGCAAAATTAGTTTTGAAGAAAGGCTCAGAAACATGGATGAAAATAAATGGGCGGCTAAAGTGCACAAGTATCTGTACATGAAAAGCGTGGACACAGAATGGAGGAAGAGGTCAAGGAAGTTGGCAACCAAGTACAGGATAATCGAAACTGCAAATAGACAACCAGGAGTCATCAGAAAGAAAGAGAGAGAAATAGAGACCGTGAATTGGATGCAAAGAATGGAAACAAAAAGGACAATGGAGATTTACAAGAAGGAGAAGAAAGAAATTAGAAGGGAAAATCTGTACGATAACACAAAGCGCAGTGCCTTGCTATTTGAGGCTCGAGCCGGTTGCCTAAGGACGAAAACATATCGGAACAAATATTCGGAACTAGATGAGACATGTGCATGCTGCAGTAAAGATCCAGTAACCACTCAGCACATCCTGATGGAATGCGACGGGATCCACCCAGCGAGAAACGTAGGTAACGTGGAACTCCCAGAAGCGCTTGGTTTCAAAGTGGAAGGAAACATAAACAGATCAGCCGTAGAGATCAGCAAGAGACGATTGGAGTACTGGTGGAAAAAAAGCAGGGAAAAGATGGATACAACCTGATCTCTTAAAATCATAGGCAGCGGCACAAGGTAAGTTTTTGAAAAAGAATAATAACAATGAGAGGTATACAAACATGCTAGATAAAGAACATGTATACCTGATTAAATCACGCAGGCTAGGTGACTATTTGTCGCCGCCCCGTTTCACAGGCCAATAAATCATCATCATGCTTGGCCGGCGCTTGGTCGCTCAGTCTCGCGGCACGCCGGCCGTGTGCTTCAGCGCAAGCGTCAGGCTGAATCCAATCATCCAGTATAGATATCGCTAGACGGGAGGCTGTGAAATCTCAAGCAAAGGTAAAGCTGGTTGCTGAATTACCGGAGCAAAAGGAGGCCAGATTAGCACGTCATAAGAAGCTTACCAAGCGCGGAAGCGTGCATTAATGAAACACTGTGTGCATAGTCTTTGCAAAACCAAGCCAAACAGACCTTTCGCTCGTGATAAATAGGTTTACAAGAGTTAAACCTCAGCCAAGTTCTTTTTTCTATTCCAGCGCGGCCGTAGCTAGGCTCAGCGCGCTCCTACGCCCACCTGCTGGGCTCGTTAGTGTTACATAATACATAGTTCCAGTACGCGTTGACGCACATATCTATTAGGGACTCTGTTTCATGGTTGTTTATGCACTAACGAGATATAACAGCCGCTAAACGTCACTGCGTGTTTTTCGAATTTTTTTATTAAAAATTCTTTCCCCAGCAATACAGACTGTTAAGTCTTGTAATGGACGAAGACATTACGGAAAAGTAAGGATACCGTGGCACGGGAACTAGCAGAGGCGATGTATATAAGAAAGTTTGGTGACCAGTGTATCAGCGTTCCGTCGTTGTCTCTTTACGAGAATGAGTTTAGTTTCCTTGCTGATAGGATGTGATTAGGCTTGGTGTCTATCTTATGTGAACTCATTGTTTATGTTCTTGTACGCATGCCTGAGGATATATAAGTGAAGCATCTGGGAAAATAGAAACCAGTTGCGAGTGTGCGTCAGGCCGTGTTTCTTAATCTGTCGTCCGTGTCTAATATTTTGCGCCTAAAACCATTTCGGTGAAGGTTGCCACGGTGATCCCTTCGGGCAACTGCAGAGGATCTGGGGTTGTGTTGAAGGCGAACACAAGAGCTCGGCCACATGAAAAGTGGACGAGACAAGGGGCGACTAGAATTCCTCGTGAAGTGCAGCGTGAAGAAGGGGGTAACTAGTGTGTCTCCATCGGTTACCTGGCTAGATGTGACAGCTACGTGTTCGTGACCTGGATGCAGGACGTAGGCTGCAGCGACAGCCATGGTCAAGATGGAGGGTGACGACTCCAAAATAGGTGCATCCATTGTATCTGTGATGTGGACGACGTTCTCCCTACATGAGATAACCGCGGAGGAAGAATGCAGGAAGTCCCAACCGAGAATAAGTTCATGGATGCGTGGGCGTGACAAATAGGTATTTACTATGTTCGACAGGACACAGTTTTCCCTCCAAAAACAGAAATCCCTAGTTTTCCGAGTGTTGTTCAGCAAGGCAGGAGATGGGGCGAAAGGCTGATGCAGAGCGGTGGTACGGCGAATGAGAGCGTAATCTGGCTGAACAGGAGCCCTGAGGTAGATGTGGAGACGCTGGAGGAGATGGAGAACGACGCCGCGTGAAAGCGGACGGACCTGGGTAGTAAAGATCGGGTCTTCGAATCCCGTCTCGCTCGAAATCGGCATAGCCTCGGCTTTCACCCAGCTGGCGGCGACGGGAGTAACGCGATATGTGGCCCCCTATACCGCAGTAAAAGCAGACCGGACGAGGTGTACGCCACTGAGGATACGAGGGTGCAGCAGGTGCTCTGGCGCCCTTAGAGGCCAAATGGCTGCAGGTAAGGTCAGGGGCCCAGATGGGACAGCGGCAGGTGGTATTTCAACGACATCCGCGTATGTGGCCATCGGAAACGCTGCTGGTGCAACAGACGTCGGTGTCGTCATTGATGCCAAATCGAAAGTTGGGGATCGGGCGGAAGCAACAGTGGATCGTCTCTGTTGCTGCTCCTGAAGTTGAATAATAGTGCGGATTAGAACTAGCAAATCAGAATAAGATGGCAGGAGAACGACGCTGTCATAGTGAAGACGGAGGGACTGAAGCTCGTCCAAGCGCTGACACATCGATGTCATTTCTTGAACTGAGGTAGGGTTGTGAACCGCTAAGGCGTTGAATGCGATGGAACCAATGCTTTTAAGAATGTGGCGAATGCGTGGGGCTTCAGCCATTCTATTGTTGGCGCGGCGGCATAGAGCCAGGAGCCAGTCCTGGCGGCATAGAGGCAGGACTTCGCTGTACGAAGTATATGAGTCATGTGGAAGTTGGAGACGCGCAGCTCGTTTGGCGACTTCTGAACGGTCGAATGAAGACGCGAATATTTGCCGCAAGCTTGTGGTAAAAGCTGACTAGTCGCGATGTCAGTTTCGCGGTTAAAATACCACGTCTTCGCAACACCGGTCAGATAGAACATGGCGTTAGTCAACTTCTGTGTGTTGGTCCACCCATTCGCCAAACTCACGTGGTTGTAATTGTCGAGCCAGTCGTCGACGTCATCACCACGGATACCCGCAATGACTGGTGGCTCGCGTTGAGGGTGCAGACTATGCACACAGTGTTTGGTGTTCAGTCCAACCAACCAACCTGTAAAGGCGGAAGATGGTTTTTCTTTTAGATGCTCGCCGACGAAACCAAGCGGTGCCACTGCTGCTGAGAGTGTGCGAAGCAGTTTCCGGTGGCAGCTCTTTTTGTAGGCGTCTGGTGAAGACGTAGGTTTTGATATCACTGGGCTACTGGCCGTCGAATCTTAGTGAATGCTGAGTCCAACCAACCAACCTGCAAAGACGGAAGACGGTTTTTCTTTTAGATGTTCGCCGACGAAACGAAGCGCTGCCACTGCTCATGGAGGAAGGAAAATATAGGAGGGAGCATACCGCAATGCGATTGTCGCCGACTGTGGTGACCGAACACGTGATGAAAACGTCACAGCACGGAGGATACGTCAGAACGCGCAGTAGGTTTTAGTACTCCCGGTAGATCTTTTTTTCAATGCCCATTCGAAATCATTTGAAACTCTTGAAATAAACAAAAACAAAACCAAGAACAAAAAAACAAGGAACAATCTTTTTCTTTCCTGCATGTGAGCAGCTGCCGGCCGAGCGCGTATATATATAGCGAATAAAAACTACCGGTAACCAAACGTCTCGGCAAACTTCGATTCTCCGTGATTTCGACGCAAGAGGTCACGTGTTGAGCAACCACTGCTGGCTACACGAAGCGTTCGCTTGCCAAGGCTGGCTGCGTGAAGCAATGCTCCCTCCTATATTTTTCTTCCTCATTGCCAGTGGTGTTGAGCGTGTGCGAAGCAGTTTCCGGTGGCAGCTCTTTTTGAAGGCGTCTGGTGATGACGTAGGGCTTGATATCACTGCGCTGCTGGCTGTCGAATCTTGGTGAATGCTGAATGCAATAAACCAACCTGCAAAGGCGGAAGACGGTTTTTCTTTTAGATGCTCGCCGACGAAACCAAGTGCTGCCACTGCCGCTGAGCGTGTGTGGAGGTCTTGAATATTGACACGTATACATGTTTATCTTTCACCGGTGGCCGCTTTCCACCGGCTAACAAGTGTTAAACGTTATCGCTCGGCGCAGGACGCGCCTGCATCGGAAGCTTCTCGAACGTTATCGATGCTTCTATCCTTCGTCTGTGGAAACCGACGCTCATGTAATCTGATTGTATGAGCGACGCGAATTGTCTAGAACTTTCCGGAAGACACGCGGGCATCAGGGATTAATCTGGAACCTTCGATGACTCAGGTATAAAAGCCGACGCGTTTCGCCGCTGATCAGATTTTCGACGACCGCCGACTGTGTTCGCCGCTTTTGTTGTGCTTTGAGTGTAGCTTGCTTTGTGGGCACAGGTTCGCCCAATAAAGAATCAGTTTCGTCATACACAGTTTTACGACTGTTTCCTTCAGCGTCACTACTACGTGACAATATGCGTGCGTCAGATGGAGTACATACCACAGTGTGTAAACTCCTCTCCAACCTGAGCGAAAGAGTGGCCCGGCTGCACTGAAGTGCTGTTGGTATGCTAGCACGTTTGTAGCGTCCAAGGCACCGGAGGTTAGTGAGGCAGGGATGGACGCTGAGCTTCCCCAGAACTGTAGTATAAAAGAGAGAAAGAAAGAAAATTCAGGGCTGAAAGGGTTAATAAAAACTGCAAGAACTTCTCGTTTGCGACAAGCCATAACCTTATGTGTTAAGGACATAAGGTTATGTGTTATGCATTATGTGTTAATGAACATCAATTTGTAAAAGTATTTTACACCCATAAAAACAAAGAGCCGCGCCCCATCGGAATTGGAGGAGGCTTAAACTTGGCCTTTAAGAGTTGAACGCGACAGCATTCAAAGATCCCTGGCTGCTTATCAGGCTTTTTTCTCGTATAATTACAATTCGACGCTATCATGTCTGTTGGTTGTACTTAAGTCGTACTTTACGATTTTCTGAAGGATTTTACTTTGAGAAATTAAATTTTTGTTCACTAACCCCTTGTGCCACGCGGAGGGCCTGTGTGGTAGGTTCGGGATAAATTTCTCCGCCACGGACGCCGAAGCCGACGCCGAAGCCAGATTTTCTGCGACACGGGGCCCTTCACGTGGGGGAAGGCAGTTGGCGTCCCCTGTTGAAAACAAAATCGTAGGCAATGGCTCTGAGCCCCGGAGCTCCTTCGCATCCTCATTAGCCAGGAACTTGGTCTGTAGACCACAGCGACAGGAAAGCCACTGCGATATTTGATGTTTTCTTCCACTAGTGTATAGCGTAAGTGTATAGCTAGTGTCTTCATGCCCCACGGTGTGAAGACCGAAAGCTCTGTACAAGACTGTTATAATAAAAAATTAAGCCACTTCCACGCTTGTGAAATCTGATGAAACCACGGAGCTCTGAAAGCGCGAGTTTGCCTTCGGACCGCGAATACCCAGTTTGAAATCCCGCCTCGCCAGGAAAGTTCGTGTTTTTCTTTTGTTTCTCTCTCTCTTTCTTTCTTTCTCTCTCTCTCTTGCCCATAGCAAGTTGTGTTACAATCGTCGATACAATGCAACCATATCCCTAAATGCATGTTCCCATAAATGCAGGTTCTCATAAATTTGTGTTCTGGAAGCGTGCGATGTTATATTATAATGACAGCCAAAGTGTAGTTGACATGTTTTAGCGTTTAAAAGTGTATTGGTTTATAGTGCAAGCATGCAATAAAGTAAAAAAAAATTGCGCAGTGGTTATGACGCTTGCCTTCGGACCGTGGGTACCAGGGATCGAATCCAGCCTCGCCGAGAAAGTTCAATTCGTTTTACGTATTTCTTTATTTGTCTCGCTCTCTGTCTGTCTCTCTTTCTTTCTCTCGCTGCACGTCCCCTCCTCCTATGCTGTGCTTTCACTCTCTCCCAGCTCGGCGATGCTGCGCACGAGAATGAGGCCAATCTAACGAGGCTTTAACAGCTCCGCTGTAAAAACTGTTACAAAAAATCTATACCGGCAATATTCGTAGCTGCTCTTTCCTTCTTATAATTATGGTACATTATCGCACACTAATTTACAGACAATGCGAACAAGGACGGGCGTTTCTAATAATTGTTTATTCTCATGCTACCCACCCACATCTGTACATTTCATTGCGCATGCGTGCCGTCGCATCAACGCATCACAAAGGAAGAAACCGCGACACAAGGCCCTCACGTATCAGAGAGAGGCTTCCATGGATTTCTACTCAGACCAAAGGAAGCTTCGCTAATAGAAATAGAGCGCGTGTAGCATTGCGCGCAAACAACATGTACAAAAGGAGGAACACGTGTGACACACACGAAGGGCAAACTATGAACAGTTTATCACGAGAGGAATGTGACCATATTTATACCTTGCCACAGGCAGTACTACACCAAGGACGGAGGTGTCATGCGCTGTACTCACACGCTTCGTGTGTGTAAAACGTGTTCCTCCTTTTGTCCATGTTGTTTGCGCGCAATTAATGCTACACGTTCTTATGGAAAACCAACAAGCCCAAGCAGAAACCCTATTGCAGTACAAATAGAGAGATTTTTTATAAAGAAAGCCTTCAAGGCCAACCGAGACGTGCACCTGCTGCCTAGGCCCGAAGCCGTGGTTCGCAGCCACAAGCATGTACGACCTCTTATCCTCTTTCTTTTAGGGGCGAAGCTCCTTAAGGCGGCACCCGTTCGTCCCTCGTCGTAGTAGTAGTGTGTAACCAGTCTGAGAAAAATGAGAAAAAAATTCCGAAGTTGTGTCCGTAGCGCGGAATCGAACCAGGGACCCCTCGCTTCCGAGCGCGCGGCGTTAGCCCACTACGCCACGAAGCACACATAGACACAAGCACCACGATGGCAATAAATACCCAACATTAACGAAAGGCCGCGTTTCTAGCGCGTTTCTAACGCGTTTGTGCTAGCGCGTTACGGCCCGTGTAAGAAGCTGGTGTAAGACGCTGTGGCCTCTCCGCCTTACCTTCAACGCGTTTCGAACGCGCTGCCCAAGGCGGTGGCAAGTCAAGTTCAAGTCGAGGAGCGTTTATGAATACGGGGGGTATACTCTCTCAGCAGTCATGTGATGGCGTCGGCAAACGCGGTGCACGTTCCGGCATGTGTAAATGGCTGCGTAAGACGCTGTGGCCGCTCCCCCTTACTAGAGAGTACTGCACGTCTCTAACGCGTTTGTGCTAGCGTCCCCTTAAGCGGGAGATCCAATGATTCCCTCCGGAGCTTCGCCCACTCATCATCATTCACCCCGTCGATATGCTGTGATTTTTTTAACTTTTCTAGCATGCTCTATCATGCTCCCTAAGACGGTCATTTACACACCTTTCCGTCTGGCCGATGCAGATTTTCCCACGTGGCATTCGAATGGAGTAAATGACTCCAGTGGAGAATTTTACAACTCATGCCTTGTTTGGCATCCTTGTTTACCTAAGGCGCCGATCTTATTAGGACCTAAGACGCTTATTAGGGCCTGAGAAACTCAGAGGGACATCATGTCCGCTGGCAACCTTCATGAGGTTTTGCGAAACCGTGTCGTGGCATGACCTCTCGCCTCCCCTGCAAGAGCCGGGGCTGTGCTCTATACTTTATCGCTCCAGGTTTCACTCTTTTCGGGAGAGACTCTGTCCAACTTCGTGTGACCAGTCAGACAATGTGGCCTCGCTGAAATGGTGTTCAGTGCTGACCACATGTGTTCGGCGTACTTACCACGTGCCAAGAAAGGGCTTCTGCCGTTTCACTCCGGCCAATGTGGGATTGTGAAAAAGACTATTGCGTGCTAACGTATAGATTCTGAGCTCCGCATGTTGTGCCCGCGTCTCATGTAGGATAGCTTCAATTTCCAAGTAGGCCACCTTTTGGCAGCGGGCTTCCCTATGACGGACGGTCGTTCTTGGTGTGCCCGAGTCTCTCTTGCAAAGGGTGAATCCTGGAGCAATAAGATACAAGGCACAGTCCAAGCACTTGACGGGTAGGCCACAGGTCACACCGTACTTATATGCGTGAGATTTCGCAGCACCCCAAGAAGGTTGTCAGAAGAAGTGATGTCCCTCTGTTTTTCCCAGCCCCTAATAAGCTGAAATAACTCGGTCCTCGGATCTGCGCCCAAGGTAAACAAGGATGCCAAACAAGGCACGAGGGTCCACTTCTTAAATGCTGCAATGCAGTCATTTACTTCACCTCAATGTCACGTGGGAAAATCTATATGTGCCAGACGGAAAGGTGTGTTAATGACCATCTTAGGGAGCATGCACAAGAAATGTCGCAGTTTCGCCCGAAAGGCGAAGCATCTATTGCGATAGCAAATTAAAAGACAACTATACAAACTAAGCATAGTAGTTTTATCAGCCGTGTAAACTAACGAAATTAACAAGCACGGTGTAACGCGTTCACAGGTAAACATGAACACATCTCGCTCGATTACCGCGGAAACTCGCTGTGAAAACGCTGGTGTGAGGAAGCGCGGCTGCAGCGAGCGAAGCGACCTTCGTGCCGTCTCATGCTTGAACGCAAACTAAACATCGAAAGCACAGTACATACGAAGCTTTTTCACACTAGTTGAAACACAGCAGATCGCTGTCCACAGCGCAGATCCCTTTGAAGATTAGGCCCGCGCGGGCGCGAACTTTTTCCACGTCGCAGATCGCGTTGAAGATACGGCGTCCACCCGCGCCGTAAGCAGCCGCCGCCAGAGTAAAACGCGCCCCTCCCTCCCTTTCTCTCTCGCCTAACCCCGTGCCACGCGCGCGACAGAATAAGCCCGCCTGCCTCCGTCGCGGGCGCGACATTGGGTCGCGATCGTCAGCTGACCCTCGCAATTAAGCTTTCACCCGCCCACACAGCGCGTGGCTACGATGTTACCGTGCTTCGACTTTATACAGAGCCTCGTAGCGACGTCCACGAGCACGGCCATGGTGACGGAAGAAATGCGCTTGTAGTGTCCATGTAATTGCTATCGCAATAGAATTAAGAAATAAATAGGGTAAGTACGCACAATTCATAGCGCACGTTTCTCTATGTGGCTGCAAACCACATATAGAAAGTTCTTCGGAAGAAAGAACTAGGCAGTAACAAAAGTTGCATGCCACGGTTGACCTTGGAGGCGTTCTTAATAAAAGAAAATGTCTGTATTTGCACTAGCCAAGCTTCCGTAAGCTTGCGTTCGTCTGAGTGTGAATTCATTCAAGCCGCTCTTTGATACGCGTGAGCGTTGTGTCGCGGTTTCGTCCCTCGTCATGCGATGATGCGGAACAAATTGTACAGATGTCGGCCGGTGGAATGAGAATAAACAGTGGCTGGTAGCGCATGTCATTATCCACTTCATTCTTTGCGTCCGTTAATAATTAGCGCTAATATACCATAATTATACTGGAAGACCAACTAGCCCAACATACCGTCCTCCTCCTGTTTTGTCTGATGAGGAAAATTAGCGCGAAACAAAAGACAACTAACATGCGAAGAAACGACAAGGTCAAGCGCTCTTTTGGCAGTTTTGAATTTAGCGAAACAGTTACACTTTAAAAGAATTGTCTCAACACGACTCACGCATACATCTCGGATGCAGTCTGAAGGCGTCAAATATTTTCATCTCGTTCCGAGAACACATCATTCGTTAATAGTGCGTTTTGTTAAAAGTTTGTCTTTTTGAAAGTACGATCACTTTTGCGGTCTAATTCTTGCCGTTTAGAACCAGAATTTTTCCACGTGCACAAAAAATGGGGCTTTATAAACATTCATTCCTCATAGGCATCTGGAAGAAAAATTACACATTGCCTCACCAAATAGCTGCACTGTCGTCAAATTTGCGCTACCCAGAACGTGTTTCTTTCAGAACAGCGGCGCTTTATTTTATCATTGCTAGCTTATAGGATGCGCGTACTCATGTAGAAAAAAGGAATCGGCTGTCGGTGCATTAGTGTGCCTGACAAAAATAAATAACAGCGTGCATTGAAAAAAACCGAGCTTCGTCGGGAGCATGGAAGTGAGAGCAGTTTGCGCGACTGCCACCCAGCGCCAGCAAAGGAAACTCGTTTTTTATTTAATGCCGGCGAATGTCACAGAGGCCGATCGAGGACTACGCGCAGTGATCGTTAGCGGGGTGCATGGCCGCGTGATTGGGTTCGTTTGTGAGTGGCGCGCACGGCGCGCACCAATTACCGGCCGCCAAAAAGTCGCATCGTTTCGTTCCGGAGCCACAGGACGATGGCGTTTATAATGAGAGAAGAGAGCGCTGTTCGTGACAGGAGGAAAAGGTGAACAGTGGAAGCACGTTCTCGGTCAAAACTCGACGGACAGGGCAGAGCAAAATCATCAGTCTATAATCTTTTCAGAAAGTAAGCAGTGGCTGTCCGGGAGCGAAAAAGAAACTGCAGTCGAGACGGCATGAATTTTTAAAGCTTGGCTGAAGTTCAGCGTTACTTCATGGATGCAATATAATAATAATAATAATAATAATAATAATAATAATAATAATAATAATAATAATAATAATAATAATAATAATTTATTGCGCAAAGGAAAACAGAGTATAAGAAACGGGCCTGTCAAAGGCACCAGTGGCTTGAGGGACTTGGCCCGGCAAAATCAGCGAACGAGCGTGCAATATTTACTTTAGCATCGACATATAACAAGATAATGAAGGACTAACAGTTAGAAGCTTAACACGAACAAGGAGCAAATCATGGAGCAAGAATCAACAATCGACACCAAGAAAATAAAAAGTACATGTTTTATAAATGATGACCAGTGTATCAAACTGATTGCACACGTGCGTCAGTGTCTCGGCAGCCAGTGACGCTTATTACCAGCGGCATGCTTTTATACAGTTGGGCCATGTACAGCCTTGCCAGCTTGCTACACGTTACACGCTCTTTCTTTTGAAAGACAAAACATTGTTATTGACAAATTAACAAATAATGAAACATTTAACAAGGTTTGGCGAAATTGTTCATCGTAGTTCAGCCGGCAGGGTAGTCGTCTCTCCCTCCTCGACCTGCGCACCACGGGGCTGGGGCCAGTAGAGGTGGTAGGCTAGTAGAAGCAGCCTGCTCATCTGGAGACTGTGGCTGCTCTCGCAGAGCTGTTTGCGTCGCTTCCTCCCTTGCTGTGCCGTTGGATTCGGCAGGCGAGCCCACAAATGTTTCACTGCTTTCTGATGGCATTGCACTGCTTCCCGAAGGTAAACCCTCAGACGTTGCACTGTTTTCCGATGGCGAACCCACCGGACACGTGTTCTGCTCATTGAAAGGTTCCGCTGTTCGCCTAAGGTCTCAACGGTTTCTTCGAAGCAATCTTCCCTCTTCCGCGAGAACCAAGTACGAGCGTGGATACACTAGTTTAATTAAGCACCTTGGCTTTGACGCGCCAACTTCTATTAACCATTACTCGAATAGTATCACCCTTTTCGAGTGGTGGCAGCTGCTGGCCTCTTTGCATGTTCTGCTTATGTTTGGCGGGCTGTGACTCGGGACAGAGGCGAAATTCAGGGAGTGGTGTACGAAGGTTTCGGTGCATCAACAGCTCTGCTGGTGACCTGCCGTCTTCGAGCGGTGATGTTCTGTAGTTTAATAGTCCCAGCCAGAGGTCGCTCGCTGATCCTGCTTTCTTTAGCAACCTTTTGATGATATGGACTCCTTTCTCAGCAAGGCCATTTGATCTAGGAATGTGGGGGCTGGAAATAACATGTTCAAAGTCAAACATCCGTGAAAAATCTGAACTCTTTCGCAGTGAACTGCGGTCCTCCATCCGTACAGAGCTGTTTGGGTATGCCGTATCGAGCAAAAATGAAGGATAGCTTGCTAACTATTGTTCTTGCAGTCGTTTCTTGAAGTTCCTCGAAGTCCGGAAAATTTGAGTACGAATCATATACAGCAATATAATGTCTTCCGGCATATTCAAAAAAGTCTGCTCCTACTCGGTCCCATGGATTATCAGGCGTATCCCGTAGAAGCAATGGTACGTCGGCTTGTCTGTAAGCATGCACTTGACAGGAAGGGCACCGCTCAATCATAACAGTTATATCGTGTCGGGATATGGGGGGGATGCCAACGGCTCCCTGCCTCGGCACACCGAGCCCCGCGGTTGGCGCATGCCTGCGCATCAACTGCTGTCAGGTACAAGCTCGAGGAAACAATAGACGACAACCACGTGTACACTCGGAAATCATTTATTACGACTGCAACTAACGCTTCAAGCAGGCCAGCTAGCTATAGTTGACATCGCTGAGGGTTCCCTCGATGAGAATATTACACTAGGTAAAGAAGGGCTTCCGACTTACGAAGTAGGGAATACGGGTGACCGCGGTGATTACGGGTGACCGCGGTGACATACGAGAGCGGCGGCGGAGACTTCCGCCATCGCCGCTTGCTGCGGACCAAAGAGACTCGGGCGATGTCAGCGGGATCTCATGTGACCCACCCGGTGGCGCTGATAGCGCTTGCGATTCCTGTGCGCCTCCCGCGAAAGGAAAGCTTCCCCTCTCCCCATGCTGCCTGGCGCGCATGCGTCCGACGCGACGTTCGCCGCGCGTGTGGCGGTCATGGGATCCGAGGATTTTCACAATCGTCATTCGTTCGAGGCCAGTACATGAGCTGTCGCGCTCGTGCTTTGCACTTTCCAATTCCCAAGTGACCGCGGTGCAGGCGCTGTAACATTTCTTTACGCATTGAAGTGGGAATGACAGCTTTTGTTCCTTTAAGCAGTATGCCCCTGACAACAGATAGCTCGTTTGCGCATCTTTTAAGCTCACGGTCGATGGGCTGAGATGCTTCTAGCCTTCTTATCACCATCTGTAGTTCACGGTCTGTTGTGGTGGCATCAGTTAATTCTGCCATAGTCTTCAAACTTACTAGATCAGACAAAGTGCTTGTAGCATGAATTTCAATGTCTTCAGAAAATTCTTCAGGCGAATCTTGCCCCTGAATGCGAGAAAGCATGTCTGCTATTATCAACTTCTTCCCGGATACGTGCTGCAATTGATAGTCATACTTTAACATGCGCAAGAAAAGCCTTTGCAGTCTTGGCGGTATATCACCGAGCCCTTTTTTAGAAATTACTATCAAGGGACTGTGATCGGTTTCGATGATTATCTGTCTGCCCACAACGAATTCGCTGAACTTTTCGCAACCAAACACAATACTCAGGGCCTCCTTCTCTATCTGCGCGTACCTGTGCTCCGTGTCTGTTAACATTTTCGACGCATAGCCTACCAGACGCCATTCGTCGCCGTGTCTTTGAAAAAGGGCAGCTCCTATAGCGGAGGCCGAAGGATCGGCGGATAGCTTCGTAGGTAGTGAAGCATCATATATTGCAAGGACAGGGGCTTGCGTAAGCATTTCGCGCAAAATGGCCCATTCTCTGTCGTGCGCTGCTGTCCATTCGAAAATGGCATCTTCTCGCAGCAAGGCACAAAGTGCGTTAGTTCGCTTGGCCAGGTTTGGCAGGTACTTGGAAAAATAGTTCACAGCACACAAGAGTCTCTGCAGGTTTTTTTTTTTTTGTTTGACGGCGTCGGGAACTTCGCTATGCATTTCACTAAGTTATCGTTTGGTTCAATTCCAGCAGCGCTGACATTGTCACCCATGAAATCGATCTGTGACGTTGCAAACATGCACTTATCCCGGTTAAGCGTTAAACCAGCGGCGCGAGCAGCATTCAAAGTGTTATACAGCCTTTTGTTATGCTCTTCCAACGTGGCTCCCCAGATAATGATATCATCCACGTAAACACGTACGCCGGGCAAACTGTCGAATATTTCTGTCATCGTCCTCTGAAAGACTTCCTTAGCCGAAACTATCCCAAATGGTAGCCGTAGAAACCAGTAACACCCTAAAGGGCTGCTGAACGTGCAGATTCTCGAAGTTTCTGCGTCTAGCGGGATTTGATAAAAGCCGCTGTTTGCGTGCAGTTTGCTGAAATATATCGCGCCCGCAAGCTCGCTCTCAATCTCTTCCCTGCGTGGCAGTTCGAAATGCTCCCGCTTTATCGCTTCATTCAAGTTTCTGGAATCTATGCGAATGCGCAACTTTCCGTTCTTTTTGCGGACAACTACCAGTGGGCTCACCCAGTCAGATGGTTCTCGAGCTTTCGTGATGATGGCAGCTGCTTCCAAGCGGTCCAGTTCTTCCTTGAGCTGGGGCCGCAGTGCGAGGGGAACACGCCTTGCCGGTTCTGCTACTGCACGGGCGTCGTCCTTCAAGGTCACTCTGTATTCCCGTTGCAGCTTGCCAATACCTGTGAACAGGTCCTTAAACTCGAGTTGTATGCGCTCAGAGAGTTCGCTTTCACCTTTAACGTCATGAACATGGTTAACGTTCACCAAGCCAAACTGCTTACTCGCTTCAAGCCCCAGTATAGCCTGTCTTCCTTTCTTCACGACGAAGTAATTGACAGGGCGACTCTGGGATCCTAGCTGAACAAGGAAGCGGACCTTTCCTACGTGCTTAATTTCATTTCCTTCTAAACTGTGAAGAATGGCCTTTGTTTGTTGTGGACGCTGTCGGGCATTCTATGTCTCGAATATGCAGAGTGGAATCAAGTTCGCCTGAGCACCCGTGTGTTGACACGGGTGCTCAGGCGAACTTTACGTCATGGCCAAGGATGCGAGTAATGACAAACCAGTTCCCCTTTGACTTATCGATGCTGCTGCTGCCAGCCGCGAAAATTTCGAGCACGTCGAAATCACTATCGCTGTCCTGCGT
This sequence comes from Dermacentor silvarum, assembly GCF_013339745.2. Taxonomy (NCBI): domain Eukaryota; kingdom Metazoa; phylum Arthropoda; class Arachnida; order Ixodida; family Ixodidae; genus Dermacentor; species Dermacentor silvarum. Next base: position 28,234,048 of record NC_051156.1, read on the forward strand.
TACGTCGCTTTGCTGTGCTACGTTGTCTACCCTTGGCGGTTTCATTCCACAACACACAGCGAAATGGTTTAGCTTGTTGCATTTGGCACACGTTTTACCAAAAGCTGGGCATTGTCGAACCTTGTGCATTTTGTCGCAAAAGCTGCATCTGCTTTTTCTTTGGTATCTGTCCTGGTGTTTGTCCTTGACGTGCTTTACTGCTGCAACGTTCGTTTCCTCGTCCCATATTCTACTACGTGCAAGCGCAACTTCCTCTACTTTTGCTCCCTCTACGGCCGCCTTAAGGTCTTTCTTGGCTAACAGCTTTTCTCGCAGGTTTTTGCTTGCAGTTCCGAAAACTATCTGGTCCCGCAACATTGAGTCTCGTAGTGTGCCAAAATTGCAGCTCCTAACCTTCAACTGTAGGGCCCTGTAGAATTGCTCGAATGGCTCGCCATCCGCTGGCACTCTGCTGCGCAACACGTACCTCTCATACGTCGCGTTGCTTTGTGGCTGCAAGTGGGCTTCGAAAGCTTCCACCAGCTTGTCGTAGTCGTCTTTGTCCTGTTCGCTGATGTTCAAGGTGTTGAATACATCGATGGCCTCCTGCCCGGCGAGATGAAGAAAAATAGCTGCTTTCTGCGCCTTGCTGCGTGGCTTCTGCGGTTGCTGTGGCTCGGTGGCGGAAAAGTAAAGCTGTATGCGCTGCTTCAACTTCAGCCAGTTGCCGGGATCATTGTCGCCCAGTCGCAGTGTCCCCGGTGGCGGAAGCTCTGTCATGGCTCTCGCATTGGGCGTTGACGCGGGCCGGCCACTTCTGACGCACGTGTGCAACTGATTGCACACGTGCGTCAGTGTCTCGGCAGCCAGTGACGTTTATTATCAGCGGCATGCTTTTATACAGTTGGGGCATGTACAGCGTTGTCAGCTTGCTACACGTTACAACCAGTATATTCTACAAATGTTAAAACAACCGTGTTATAGTGAACAAATCATATTTTCAATGCCTTTTTGATGTAATAGAGAATACCTCATTTGGAAAATCATTCAGAACTTTCGGCACATAAAGACAACGTCTAGCTAAACCATATCTTGTTGAGGATCACGGAACTCCAAAGCGAACACTACTGCGAAGGCTTCTGGAGGCTGTGTAACATTTTAAAATCATTGAACCAAAATGCCGTAGTACCCCAGTTTTAACAGAGTCCAGAAGCATGGAAGGCCAAGCGCTGAGAAGATGTTACGATTTGTGACTGACGTATGGCTTTGCAGTTTAGCATATTTTTTAACAAAGAATGAACACGGTTTTCCAATCGGGTGGGGCAAAAAGCAAAAACGGTAATCCAATAACGAAGAGTGCTGTAGACCAAGGCATGCGCAATAGTGTTTTTTAAAGCCAAGCATTATAGGTTCACAAGTTTCGGCGGTGATGGTGGTGGTGGTGTGACGCTGAAAAGTGGGCCGATCCTGACGATTGTGCAGAAAGTGTCCAAGTTCAATGGCACATACTTCTGTGGGTTCGGGGACCTGTACCGCGCTCTTGAATTACCCTTGTCACACGTGGGACCCAAAGAGACAAAATCACCAGCCCTTCCCCTCTCAAGAAAATGGGGGTAGGCGAAGCTTGAGGTCCGATTCTAGCGTGAGGGCTTCCGAAGCCCAGGAGAAACGTCAGAGCCACCGACCCTGAGTTTAGGGCAAACGAAGCGGAACGCCTGCGGCGGCGTTGTCTTGTCACAAACTTCGCTTACCCGCAGTTTCTCGACAAGGGAGGGGCTCTGAATTTTTTTTTTACTTGAAACGGAACGATAGAGTTAATGTGAAAGAATAACCACGCAGCGCTTCTAAGTATATCACAGATGTGTGATAGTTGACTATGCACGACATATCGCTGTCGAAGAATACTCCCAGGTATTTTACCGAGCTCACGTAGTTAACCAGCACGCATCGACAGGAATGACATTTTTGACGGTGCAGGAAAATTCGTGCGTCTATTACTGTTAGTTTTAAAGGGTTTCTGAAGCAAACGAGTTAGGTTTGTGAGGCGTTAACCTTTAATCAATTATCAGCGAACAAAGTCATTGTCTTGTCTACATTATTCGGAAGATTTGAGATAGCCAGGTTGTAAGAAAAATGTTTTGAGAGCAACACAGTGTCGTCAGCGTGTTGAAATACCACAGATTTGGAAACAACCAGAGTAAAATCAATAATGAATATATTGAAAAGCAAAGGTGATATAATGGAACCTTGAGGAACTCTGGCCTTCAGTGGAAGCTTACCATTTCAAAAGCAAATCAAAATTTATTCATCTTCATTTGGTACATGAGTTTTCATTTCCTGTCCAATCTAAGCACAGCGTGCTTGTTGGCTGTTCAGGCAGCACGGTGAATCACCGAATGAGTACCACAAAATGATGACGTAAGGCATAGTAATACATACTATGCATTATATACAAAAGTATGCACACATAATGAGCATTTATGAACACAACTCGAGCAAAAATTAAAGTAAGTAAATAAATAAATAAAGGACATCATAATAGCTTGAAATGAACCATATAACAACTTACCGAACATCTACATCGCAAACAAAGAAAGCAACCTTCAATATGCAAGAGTTCATCAGTGATGTATCTGCAAAGATGAGCACCATTTCCTTATTGATTTAGTCATTTTTCGTTTAGTTTTGAAATTTCGAAACGCTTCGCCAAGATCATTAAATATCTGTGGCACATAATATCCCCTTATGTCTTTCTCATAATGTGTAAAGCATCGTGGCTTCTGTCTTTGTTAGGGCGACGTTTTTCTTGACAGGTACTTTGAATTCCTTTGCATAGTAATGACGTGCGAGCACAATAAAATAGTTCACGCATTTCTAGTATGCCGAGCCTATTGTATTGTTCCTCCTTGTCAGTATGTTGCAGCATAGTTCCGTAGGTTACACTGTTTACTATTTCAGCCAGTGCCATGTATATAATGCGCCTCAAGTACATGGAAATTTTACCTCTTAGGTTGTACATCATCGCAGACACAGCTCTAAGCCTGTTACATAGGTGCTGCACACGATGAATCCAGGTTCTATGCTCATCAAATATTATTCCGAGATACTTTATCGCATGTTCAAATGGTATTGCCTTACATGTGCACGGATCACAATGTGAGTTGTGTAAAAAGAGAGACTCATTTAGGAGCATTCCTTTGTGTGGATTTTTCAAACAGACAAGCTATGCTTTTTTGCCAATTTAAATATACTGAGTTTTGTGTCAGCCAGTCTATTACCCTGCACACATCCTGTTGAAACATTTTGCACCCAGAATAAAAATCAGTGAGTTCTAGTGCTAACGCTGCGTCATCTGCGTATTGGAGGACCTCTTGATCTTAATTTTAAAAAACCCAGTTCAGGGACATATGTAGTAAATAGTAATGGGGCCAAAGTACTTCCTTGCGCAACAGCGAATTTTATTTCTTTAAATTCACTGTATTTGTCCTGAATTCTAACACACTGTGATCTGTCTCTCAAATATCCCTCAAGCAATTGATGAAATTGGCCCCTTAAACCCATGTTGTCGCACTTTCGCAACAATAAGGCGTGATCAGTGTATGTATCAAAGGCCTTTGATAGGTCTAAGCACAATTCTAGCATAAGATGATTGTTTTCAACTGCGGTGTTAACTCTTTCGGCCCTGGCGTCCTATAAAATGGACACGAATAGAAATTATAAATCCTGACGCAAATGGTTAGCAAACTTAAAAATAAATCGGAGCTATTCTCCATACACCTCTGCCAGCACAGGCGACAGTTTCTTCCTCCATGTCTTTCTCAGAAAGCCCTAAAGGTGAAATCAAAATGGCAGAAGGCAATTAACACGACTGCCGCGGTATCTACGTCTTTTGATAATGTTTTGCTCAATACCTATTGTGTAGGTAGCGATCATAATTTTGTGTTGTAATGAAGAAGAGTAGCCTGCGTTTCAGCAGCATCGCCACCGGCATGCGCTCGTGGTTGCTGTTCTTGGCCGAACTCTTGTGGCTGCTGCCCGTTCGCCTACATCCATTGCTAGTAAACCTATTAGCAAGTGGTGGAGGTGCTGGGTTTCGACCACCTTGGAACTTTGGAGTCGCACTCTACCCCCCGTCATGCCCGACGACGCAAGCGGCACTCCTCCAACTCCTCCAACAGTGCCGCCCACCCTGGTTTCTGCCGGTGCCTTGCGTCAGCGAGATCCCCCTTTCTTCTCCGGCACAGATAACAAAAACGTTGAAGATAAGATCTCCTCATACGAGCGAGTGAGTGCCCATAACCAGTGGGGCAAGGCTACCAAGTTGAGAAACTTTGCATTCTATCTCGCGGCCGTTGCAAAACTATGGTTTCTAAACCACGAAGGCGACCTACTTACATCGTTGGTCTTCAAGAAAAGCTTTACCCAAGTTTTCGGTCGGTCAGCAGTAAGAAAGCTCCGTGCAGAACAACGTTTGCGTACACGAGCCCAAGAGATAGGAGAGAATTTCACGAAGTACATTGAGGTCATTGTTGACCTTTGCAAACGGGTGAACGCGTCGATGTCAGAGGAGGAGAAGATCAAACATATAATGAAGGGTATTGAGGACGATACATTCAAAATGTTATTATCGAAGAGTCCTCGCACTGTCGCTGAAGTGATCTAATTGTGTCAGAGTTACGACGAGTTGCGCAGGCGACGGCTTCACACCAGACGCCCCCCTGCGCCCGCCGACTCTCCGTCCAGCCTTGGTGTCGGCGACGACCATGCTACTCTGTTTCTGAAGATTCAGGAATTCGTTCGCGCAGAGGTCGCTCGCCAGCTATCTTTGATGTCGTGAGTGCCGGAACCACCACCGCTTTGGCACGTACGACCCGCGACTTCATTCAGGAGCAAGTTTCGTAAGCATGTGATCCGACGCCGGTCACTGCACCTCTCACGTACGCAGAAGCAGTTGCCCGACCTCACCGCCAACGCTCTCGCCACCCATTATGCATCGACCACCGACCTTTTCGCCGCCTCCAGATCCGATGCCTCCAGATGCCGTTACCAGATCGACAGCATTTTCCGACTTCTCAGCCACGAGTCGGAGCTTACCCGCAACAATGGCTCACCTTCGATGACCGTCCATTATGTTTTGCTTGTGGTGGTGCTGGTCATCTGGCGCGCCATTGCCGTCGTCGCATGCTTCCTTTCCCGAACATCTGGCGAGCGCCACCTTTCCCCGCTCAATTTTCGTCTTCGCCTTCGAGCCTTCCATCCTTCCTACCTCTTCCTTGTCCCCTGATCGCTCACCCGCACCTACCCGCCGCTCACGTCTCCTCGTCGTCGCTCGCTTTCTCCAAAGCGTCGCCGTACCGGACACACCGAGCAGGAAAACTGATGGCCGCATTTCCCGATGCACGAACTGCGCCCAAGTCGCAATGCTCAAGTCCTCGTCCCTCTCCAGCCAACGTAATTGAAGTGTATGTCGAAGGAATTGCCGTCCTGGCACTTGATGCAGGAGCCGCAGTATCTGTAATTTCCGCCAAACTCTGTCGCATACTAAGAAAAGTTCTTACGCCTTTATCCGACCTCTCCCTTCGAAGCACGAACACTCAAAACATTACGCCTCTCGCTGCCTGTACTGCTCGAGTCTTCATTCAAGGACTTCTGTATATGTAGAATTCGTCGTGCAGCCCTCGTGTTCCCATGACATTATATTAGGCTGGGACTTCCTGGCAAATAACACAGCCATTATTGACTGTTGTCACGCCGAACTCAAGCTTTCTGCGTTTCACGATTTTGAGACAATCAACAATCGCCCTTCTAGTGATAAACTGTTTGTGTCCGCAGACAATGCCGTTTCTTCGTGCTCTACCCTGCTTGTCCCTGTGTCGTGCGCAGCTATTTGTGATGACACTGTTGTTATCTTTACGCCCTCTGAAGTGTTCATTCGCCGCAAATGTTCTGCAATGCCCTTTGCTCTCTTGCTCTTGGCGCTACGAAGATGCTCGTAGACAATCCCACGGCGTGCCCTTTACCTTTATTTAATGGCGAATGCCTAGGCCTTGTTCAGCCGGTCGACACCTTTTGCATCTGTGACGCTCCTGCGGCTTCTACTCCTACGAACCTTAGCGCACTTTCTTGTGACCCTGCGGTTGATCAGTCCCACCTCGACGCTTTCCACCGCTCCATCGACGACGAAACGTCATCTTCTGAACAAAGCCAGCTGCTCACTCTCCTGGAGAAGTTCCGCGCCTCTTTTGACAGCCCTGCTTCCGGTTTTGGGTCACACATCGACCGTTTTTCACCAGATCAATACAGGCAGTCATGCACCTCTACGGCAAGCCCTTATCGGGTATCCGCCTCGGAGTGCCGTGTAATTGACGACCAGGGGCGCTATAACGTAAAGTGATTCCAAACATTTTTGATTCCAAAGTCCTGACGTCAGATTTACCATCGACGCAAGCATCGGGCGGTGACCCACAGCGTTGTCTGAACAACCCAATCAAACACTCTCCTCGTTTATAGGAGGTCACCTTTGTTCGCGTTCAAAACTACTAACATTGTCTACACTCAGCGGTTTTTCTTATATAATTGGCTGACAAGAGGCGAGGAGCACGTTCTAGTGGAGAGGGTTTCGATGGGCCCGAGCCAGCACAGTGAAAATAGATAACCGCATAAAGAGGGTGGTGCTGGCTTCTCCGACTGGTCCGCTTCACCTTACTTAGCTTGCGGTGGCTGGCGGAAAATCGCGGTGGCGTGCAACGGAAGGATAAGAATGCCGCTAAAACGGTTCCTCAGCAAGGAAGAGTTGGCAGAGCGATGTCGTATGCATGCCGAAAGATCTCGATAACGTTTAGTGCCACGCAAAAAGGTTTATCATGCGCAAATAAATACATGCTCACCGGCAGCTGCGAGTAGCGAGGACCTGAGCCATCGGCGGCCAGCCATCTTCTATTGCTTTCGGAATGGAGCAGTCTGTGGCTATTCAGAAAAAAAATTCAGTTGTCTTCGGTATATTAATACATTTTCTTTCATGTACACGTCACTTTGACGTGGGCAGTTTTCGCGGTTTTGTTAGGTCACGTGATAGACAGGCGAAGTGGGCGCAGCGAGAAAACATTGGACCAATAGCACAGGGCTAACGGTGAAAAGGCGTCGAATCAGAAATGACTATTTTTCTTTTGCGCGGTTTGATTATGCGTAATCAGTGTATACACGTTATATCAGATGGGGAGCTATCGCGGTTTTCGTGACGTCGCGTGACAGACAGGCGAAGTTGGGACTGGCCCGAAAATATTTTGACCAATCATGGAGGCTGATAGCAGAAATTGGAATCAAAACAGTTTGGAATCATTTTACGTTATAGAGCCCTAGCGCGACTAATGTTTTCGTTTCAATTTATTCATGGGGACTTAAACATTAACGTATCCGTACTAAGTTCTTCGAATCGTTCCAAGTCAACACGCCAGAAGCACTCTCGAACACCTAAAGAATACACCTTTAACTCAAATTTCTTTAAATGTTCATATTTCCTTAAAACAATTAGAGAACGTAATTACTAACGCTTTATCTTTAAATAACTTGTTCATAACTTCGAGCGGCCGCCAACTTGGAACCGTGTTCGCTCGAAGCTTGCCCCTCGGTACGGCAGGCAGACAAGACGACGTAAAACAAACTGGTTTAATACATCGCTACGGGCGAGCGAACACGGATAAACAAAGCAACTAGTGCATGACAGCAACTGTAAAAAAGTTAGGAAGGTGAGTTCTTATCTACAGCGCAGGGCTCTATTTTTCCGGGGTTCTTTCTTCACAGCACTGAGTCGGGAACAAACAATGTCAATGCGTCTTTATGCTTTTGAGGGCGCATTGGTATTATATGTGTGCTCGCGCGTGGCGCGCCGTGCATTCTTTGTGTTTGAATGCAAAAAAAAAAAAAAACAATTGCCGCGCGCGCATAAAAAAAAAAAAAAAACACGTCAAGCACAGGCAAAAAACACACACACAATTTGTGCGCGAGACATGGGGGAGGGGGTAGGGGCGGAGCGGGCAGTGAGCCGGCCCCGTCGGTATAGTAAACACATAAAGAAAAAAAGGCGAGGAGGTGCCACGCGGCTTTGGTTTCTGTTCCCATGACGACGTACACAACCATGTGCGCTGCCATTTCTATACAGTATCGCCCACCTGTCAAGGCCGTAACTTAGGGCGCCTTGGCGCTAGCGTCGACGAGAGCGGCTCCACTAACTCGACCAATGGGAGCCATGCGGAGATTCGCACGGCAGTCTGGAACACGAGCCACGTGCGGTCTGGTCCAATCAGGAACGCAGGCGCAAGACCTGACCATAAATGGGCACAACCATCTCATACGCGCTCCTGCAAGCAACCGGCGCCAACTTGTCCGCGTCGGCAGACGGGGAGAATGGGTGAGCGTCCGAAGGAAGAGTAGGCGCCGTTGGTACACAAACGCACGCGCACACACAGCTCGCGTGACTTCCAACGGTCGTGTCTCGCCGACGAGCCTTATCGCGAATTCATTGGGAGAACAGGAGCACTCAAAAGCACACTGAAAGTGCTCTTTCCAGAGGCGGCGTGTTTCAGTGGTCGAACAGGAGTGGGAGCGCCGTCATCCAGTGGCAGAACAAGAGCAGTTTCGCTGCGCCGAGGGCAGCCAAGAGCAGTCGGAACTGCTCTCGCCTGAAACGCGGAGTACGGAGGAAGTCACGTGACCTCAACCGTCATATCCTCCTAATTTATTTTTATTTTGGTTCAGCCGGTGAGCGCAGTGGCAATGGCGGCGGCAAAGCGTGTTCGCCTTGAAATGCTTCAGGCGCTCGATGAAGAGAGATCATCTCCAGATTCGAGTTGCAGTTCCACGGACGACTCTAGTAGCGATGATGACGACTACGAAATGTATGCAGCGGCTTTTCAAGAGCTATTTTCGCTGCCGGAGCAAAGACCGAAAGTGGATTCGTACATTGCAAAAACTGTGTCTTCCTACTCTGACGAGGAGGTGAGTCATTCAGCTTCCAAGAGTGCTGAGATTGTTAAAGCGCCTGTTTCTTTCTCTCTTTTTCTTTCTTCTAGTTCAAAAGAAATTTACGCATTACACGGTCAGTGGCGGAACTCTTGGCAGCTGAATTCGCGAAGTCACCGCATTGCCCTAAAAAGAGAGATCGGGGTCGCCTTCCTCCCAAATCTCCTGACGAACACATTCTGTCCTCTCTTTGGTGAGTTGTGTTGTGTATAGTCGACGTGAACAGATACGTGGCCGCCACCAGCGTCGGTGTGTTTGCTAATGCTGTTGTCGTTAGATAAACTTAATTTGACTTCTGCTTAGATGATGGGAACATTACAGCTTGCAAGAAATGTGTTGCACCAGAAGGTACAACTTTTAGTTGTTACAATACGCACGGCTAGCTGCTAACGGGCGTCAAAGGTAGAACAATGAAAATGGGATGTGAAATGCGTTTATTTTTTTTGTGCACCAGTAAACTGAAACAAAGAAGCTCGAGAACAAGTTAAGGACCGCACAAAGAGCGATGGAACGAAAAATCTTAGGACTAACGTTAAGAGACAGGAAGACAGCGGTGTGGATCAGAGAAGAAACGGGGATAGCCGATATTCTAGTTGACATTAAGCGGAAGAAATGGAGCTGGGCAGGCCATGTAATGCGTAGGATGGATAACCGGTGGACCATTAGGGTTACAGAATGGATACCAAGAGAAGTTAAGCGCAGTCGAGGTCGGCAGAAAACCAGATGGGATGATGAAGTTAGGAAATTTGCAGGCGCAAGTTGGAATACGCTAGCGCAAGACAGGGGTAATTAGAGATCGCAGGGAGAGGCCTTCGTTCTGCAGTGGACATAAAATATAGGCTGATGATGATGATGATGATGATGATGAAACTGAAACAAACAAGCTTGTTGCCAAATACTGGTTACTAGGTGCAGTAGCAAAGCATGATTCTATAATGTTCAAAACAGTCTTGCAGGCTATTGTCCATAAAACAGTTGAATCAGCATTCAAAGCAGGCTATTCAGTGGCATGCATATACTTAATCTGCACCATTTTAATTTGACTACTCAAAAAAATTTGGTAATCAGCTCAGCTATAACAGGGTGACTCGTCATGCACGTCGAGCTCATAAAGTAACCCACCTAAACAGGTTGAATTGCATAATATAGTCTTAGGCAATATTTTTCAATTTGGTCAAAATAATAAAAAAAGACATGCTATTCCATTTCACTGTGCTATTTCTTCAAAGCATGGTCATTATTTTCAGGTATGCAGCCAACAAGGCTTGCATTAGGGATGTTGCTGGTCGCTTCGAAGTTGCAGAAACTACCAACCACAGAATGATGAGCCGAGGAACCTCATTCCTCCTCGACATTGCACCCGGTATCATCAAGTTCCCTAGTGACCTGCACAAGCTCGCTACTGATTTTGAGCAGGTGACCAAGCTTTTAGCTCATAATTAAGTGTGCACTGAATGGACGTTTGTTGCACGAAGCTTCTCGGAGCCACATTGTTTTGTTCAAGTTTTTATATTTTTTACAATTTTTGTTGCATCATGCACCTGTAGTCCTGTGAACGTGTCCCTATAACAAAATGTCTACTGTTAGACAGCGGATAACTGCCTGCCTATCACGATACTCGCTACTTAATGAAACAAGATGCTCCCTCTGATAAATTTGTGCACTTCCTGGTGTTGCAAGCTTATTGAACTTTTCCAGTACCTTTGGTCGTTGCGAGTGCAAGCTTCACTTAACCATGTACGTATTTTGTGTCTTCACTTTGAAGGTTTCAAGATTCCCAGACTCTATTGGATGCGTTGACGGCAGCTACATATCCATCAGGTGTCAAGCTGGCGAAGTACGCTCCGTGTACCTAAACAGACACCACTACTTATCTCTGACCCTTCAAGGCATATGCCACAACAAGAAGAGATTTCTTGACGTCAGAACTGGCGCCCCAAGTAAAGTGCATGATTCAAGAATTTTCAGAAGGTCAAGGGTTGCTAATGTGCTGCCACAATTGTGCTCCAGTGTGTACCACATAGTAGGCGATGCAGCCTACCCTTTCAAAGAGTACCTCATGACACCTATTCGGGGCTATGGAAACCTGGACTGCAGCGACAGAGCCTTCAATGCAAGGCTGTCGGGAACGAGGGTCCTAATTGAAAATGCCTTCCGAGATCTAAAGAATCGCTTCAGGCAATTGGCACAGGTTGGACAAGTGGACAGTCGACAACATGTCCATGTTCATAATCTCATGCTGCGTGCTCATAATCTCTGTATTGAGCAGGGAGATTTGCCGGAGAACTTGTCACGAGGCATGTCCCTCAGCCTACAAACACCAAATGACAATGACACTGGCCCTCCTGCAACTCAACAAAGCAACGGCAGCAATGGATCCCAGCAAGACAACCTTTTACGTGCCTTGGCTGGTATTAAAAGAGCTCACTTGATGGTGAAGATGGGGCTGCGGAGACCGCAACCATGAACTGTAGGAATTCCTTGAAGAAATTACAACATTGTGAGCAAAAGTACACGTATCGGAGGCTCGCAGAAAAAAAAGCTATTCAAGTTACCACCATACCACAATAGGAGGCGCTGGTCGCCCGTCCATTTACATTTGTCCATGGTAGTGTCTTGTTTATGTACCGAAATAGTTCACAATAAAAATGCATTGAAACGAAGCAATCCAGTTATATAGTAGACATATTTCGGACTGGCACATAACAGGGAATTCAAAAGCATAAGGGGCAGGACAACTCGCAATTTCGTGCATGTTGTCCCGTCGCTTCAACGTCTCGTGTATTAGTCCTGAATATGAAATATTTTATTTCTGGAGACCGAAGGCTTGACGCAAAATTTCCATTTTCTCATCGTGCATTTTGCTCCATTCTTCAATAAGTGCCTGTCGCTCTACCTGCCGTTGAGCTCTGCGGTTTTCTTTCTCGGCATCTCTGGCTGCTTTCCGACACTCTCGCTCTTCGTTATTAGCCTTCATTTCAGAAAAAAAAAACAATTTCATGGGTTGCAGGTGTACAGTGCTTGTACGCGGTATTACATCAGCATTTGGCGACTGGCTTTCACTTATCTCAATGCTCTCAGCATTTGGTGAACCAAGCCTTGGAGATTCTGGCGATTCCTTGAAAATAACCCCCGAGGCATCTCTTTGCACTTCTGGTTCAATGCTGTCGTCAATGGTTTCTATTTTGCGAATCTCGTCATCGAATGGCACAGGGCTCGGTGATGCTCCAGATCTGTTGTTGTTCTCTGAGGCGGCCTTGCGACGTCTGATCACAGTCTTGTAACGGTGCTCACATTGCTCTGGTGTTTTCTTGATGCCAAGTATAGCTTCAACATCCATGGAGATATGCTTGAAAGCCTGTTTCTTGTTTTTAAATTTCTTGAATGGGCCAATCGGTGGGAAGTACTTATAGTAGTACTCTAGCAGCAGCTTTGTCTGTCCCTCGCTCCATTCAGCAGCTGGAATGAAAATACATTTTAGACAGTGAACAGTTTAAAACGCTGAGGCACTCACCACCACCTCCTTTCCTGATGCCCGATAATCTGGCCTGAGCTTGTGCCTTCCCGTCAATTGGTGCTGGTGCAATGCGTGACAAACTTCTCTGTAGGATTACATCTGTACCACCCGTGAGGGCGAAAGAACAGTAAATAAAGGGCTTAAAATAATAATAATGCAAAAACCATCTCTGTGCTTGTGTTGCAGTGCATGTTAAAGAACCCCAGGTGGTCAAAATTAATCCGGAACCCTCCACTACGGCATGCCTCATAATCAGAACTAGTTTTGGCACATAAAACCCCAGAAAGAAGAAAAGAAGAAAAATAATACTTACCACCCCCAGTTGGAATGCATGATGGTCCAGCCTCCATGCACCCTCCATCACTTGCTGGTATTTGCACATTGGCAGCCGAACTGGTACGCAGCACTGCATCTGTTTTCAAACATGATGGAAAGGTATTAATTTACTCATACAACATAAAATAGGCCCTTAAGTAATAAGCTACTGCACGCTTAGAGACAATGTCATAAGCATGGATATCAGTAGAATACAGCAGGTGGAAAACGAGTTCAGTAAATTAAGTTGAATTGGTTGTTAACAGGGCTGCATGAAATGTTGCAAAAATCATTAATTCAGAAGCACTTGTGACATGTAACATTCCTTATGTGCGTGACGCCCAAAGTTACTTGAAAACAACCAGAAAATCTTCACTGTCTCACCTGGGATGCTGATCTCTGGCATCTCTGGCTTACTTGCTTTTGGGTAGCATAAGTGGACAGAACAGCCGCTGAAACGGGCATATACATTAGTGAGTGTTCTCGTCGCGAATTTTTTTTTTCAAAAGCAGCAGCTACCGATTATGCAGCTGAAAGATACCTGACAGTTTTACTATATGAACTTGGCAGTTAAACGCCTTTTAGTTTACAACATTCACTGTAGACACTCGTAGCTGGCTTCCTGTGAGGTAAAGCAGCAAAAAGCAGGAGCCTAGAAGATGGGTGTTTTGGCTCATACACATGAAATCGGCTTCTGTTGGCACTACGTCCCGTCTGCTTCTTTAGCCGTCTGTGTCTTTCTGCGGTACTGTGTAACTAATGCCATACCAACTAGCCCATCACTCAGTTCTTTTTGTGTGTTACCTTTAACTTCACAGGCACCTACACTGATACAGCTCGCATAGCAGTAAAATGCATTCGTAGAAACGGCCTTGCATTTTTCCACTATCTGTAAGGAGATGCTGGTGGCTGTTAGAGGGCATCAGCTACATCATTTGCGAATTCATAAATTAGTTAAAAAAACGTCCTACAAAAAATGTATGGAAGATGACAGACCTAAATTTCACCACATACAACAAATATAATTTTTTTCTGAGAAGTTCACAAATTTTCGGGTGTGCATGTTGACATGAGGTAGACCTTGGTGAGAAGCACAATTTACACAACCACATATAAAACTACAGTAACACGATAATGTGAGTGAATACACAAAACAGGTGTATATTAAAATAAATCATTTTGGCAAATACAGTCACCTAACAATGTTAAAATTATAAACATTGAGATATTCGAAATTCTTCAAGAAACTGCACTAATGAACATGCTGCTCTGTGTTGTACATGTGGTGATGGCCATGCACCCAATATTTCATCTAGTTATATTGGTCTTCCATCCAAAGCTTTAATATTCGCAAAAAGCATGTAAAAGTGACTGTCACAATTTTTGCAGTGTAACAGCATATGTTCTGCGTCTTCCCCGGCACACAGCACACAGCCCTGTCAAATTTTCCTGCCTTGTGCAAGAAGCACTTAGTATATATAGCGTGTATTCTTTAATGAAACAGGACCAGAGGCAAAACAACCTTACATGGAAAAACAAACTTCTCTACAGCGCACTGCAGGTGAGGAAAACGGACATTGCGATATGATCTGTATATCATAAATTTCATTATTTATCCGAAGTCCTGTTCAGTGTTGCAGAAGTGTAGCGTCTAATCGTTCCTTCCGTAGCCGGTTTCTAAGCATGGTTCAATTAAGCAGTTAAGCAATTAAGTTTCAAGCAAAGTGCAAATTAAGCCACAATTACAAATGCAGGTGAACATGGAAACGGTACAAGGCATTAGAGCAGTCTCGGAATAGCTCGCATTCGAATTTATGCTGACAGCAGCTACAAGGTGGGAACTATAATAGCCAGCTAAATATTTCGCTCATCCACGGTGCTTCACTCGCATGCATTATGCAAGTGAGTTGGGGTACCTATACACAATCGGCTATACGCGTGGCCGCTCGCGCTAGAAAGCGTGGCGCGCTACATGTCGTCGAAGGCGTGCGCAAATACGAAACAATGAAATCAAGTTCGTATTACCTTCAGTTGAAGACGGCGACTTCCCCTGAATAATAGAAAGCCATGATTTGATATAATCTTCCTCAGGCGGAAACGTGGGATGCGTCGGCGTTGCACAAAAGTACTACGTAGTACGCTGTGTCGGCGTTCCGTCCTTTGCGCCCGACAGATCACAACACAATCGCACGTGTTTTGCCGCTCTCCAGCAGAGAATGCTGGGACGTCAATTTCTCCTTACACGTCCCCCTCGCATCTGCTCTCACTGCGCTACCACCCAACTCGGCATTGCGCGGCGCATTGCTCCTGTTCTCCCAATGGAATTCGCCATTACGCATCACGGCCCTTTGGCGCCGTCTGCAAACGTCTTCGTATGCCTGATTTTTTGTTTGCGCTTTGCGCTCGCGCTAACGGTTACCACAGAAGCGCAGTGTAACATAAGCTATGGTGGAAATGAATGGACATGCTGAACAGTTCCTGTGAACAATATTTTTAAACCTGTGTAGCGAACTGACGCAGCAGTTAGTTTTCGGACGCATCAGCTCACCAGGAAGACGACGATGAAGGGGGGATGAGCTCTGGCAGCGGCAGCTGCAGTTCGGCAAGTACGACCACAACAAGAAGTAACATTTGAAGAAACTAGATTTATTTAACTTGGCATTAACTTAGTTCCTTAAAACTGTACACAAACATCTTACACATGAAACGATGTCATACCGATCGTCGACGGCCTGCATGACCGGCCTGCAGTCTCCCATGGTGAAGTGGCGCCGTGGGCTGCTGTGTCCTTGCTCACTTAAAATGACTCAAAACCCCTTCCTTAAATGTGTTTCTACAGCATTCAAGGGGCCCGCGGACCCGTGGGAGACGCAAGCCTCTGCACCAATCGCCTATTCAAGCCAATCAGGCTAGCCGTCATGCTCCAATAGGGGCCAGAGTTTTGGGGACCACGCAGACATGGTCGCGACAATAGACCGTGAACGACAAATTTGGCCATGCCTAATGAACCTTCCCCCCCCCCCCCCGAC
Organism: Dermacentor silvarum; assembly: GCF_013339745.2. NCBI lineage: Eukaryota > Metazoa > Arthropoda > Arachnida > Ixodida > Ixodidae > Dermacentor > Dermacentor silvarum. Next base: position 28,249,906 of record NC_051156.1, read on the forward strand.
ACAGCCGCGCGTGGAGCGATCGCGCTATACAAGTGCACACACTCGTTCAAACCCGTTTCGGGATTTCTCAATGTCGGCCGCGGCATACGTTCTTCGCGACACCTTCCCCCTACGAAAAAGAGTGTACTCGTTTTTACAGAACACTTCGAACGTGAAAAGAAAATTATGGCTCTAGAAATTAAACACATACATGAGGGGTTCGTGTAATAAATAAGGGAAAAATAAAAAACAAAAATGAACAATCGTGTTTTAACAAAAATGTAAAAAACCTCGAGCGATCGCGACACAGAAAAATTGACACTAAAGTTCTATTCACTGGTGCTGTAATATACATCAGTATCTGTGTCGGGTGCAGAGAATGTCCTTCAGTCGGAGTAAAGTTCAGTCACAGCGTCCACGCGTTCTCTGTCTCACATACACGATCACGCACACTATCACACACACGATCACACACACGATCACACGAGGCAAGCCTCTGGTCAGCACTCGACCGGCACTTGCGCACACGACGACGAAGATCACAAATTTTCTTTTTCTTACGACGTTCGTCAACCGACTCGTCGTCTGCGTCGACATCATCGGAGCATTTTCGCACGTGGGGAGGTTTTAACCGCGCGAATTCACAACGCGACGTTCTTTCCTGGTTTAGTCCACTAGTTTTTGATGCGGCTGGAGTCGGTGGGATTCTTTTGTGGCGTCTTCGATTCGGCGTAGCCCGCTTTGTCCCTTATCGACCTCGAGTATCGTTTCATTCTTGGGGGCCACAAAGGCGGGGACACTGGCCGGCTTTCTGGGTGCGAGCTTTTGGTTCTGGCTGTCAGAGCAGGATAGAACGTACTTGCTGACATGCGAGAACATCTTTGGCCAGAAATAGCGGCCCGAACTTTCCCCCATGTGCCCCCGAAGTCGAGGTGGCCCGCCGTAGTGTCGACATGACAGTGCCGTAAAACCTCCAGCCTCAAACACGATGGGACAACGAGTGCCGTGCGACTTTCATAAAAGCCGTTCGCCCATCTGTGCAAAACACTTTCGACTAACCGAAAGCTCCGTGCCGTTCTTTTCGTTTTTCTGACAACGGGCGCACTTGGCTGCTCTAGGTGCTGTATCACTTCCTTCATCCATGAATCTTCCCTCTGCTTTTTTCCAACCTCCACATGATCCAGCACGAGCAACCGTAACGGGTTTTCTTCGCTTACTGGTGCGGAATCATGCGGAGGTGGGCAGGCGTGGCGGGGTTTCCATGCTCGTAGCTAGAGCGCTGCCGTAACTTTGGGTCGGCCCCTTAGCTCGGACAGGTAATGCGAGGGGTGGACTTTTCGACAGACTACAAAATGGTAGGCCGGACGGTCCCCCTACGCCCGGCCGTCCCCGTTTCCCGAGGGGTAGAACTGCTCACTGTGAGTAACGCGTTGCTCCCTCCGTTGGGGTCCGTCTTCTCGGAACCGTTGCCAGCACTGGGGCACGAGGTGGCCGATCCGGTCGCACAGCTGGCATCGTGGTCGGCTGTCGTCGTCAGCGGAACTTCTCGCTGGCCAAGACAAGGGAGGGGGACGTACGTCTTTTTCAATAGCCTTCAGGCGGTCGGATAACGAGGCTATGGAATCCGCGATCGCCTTTAGGTCCCTGTCGCGGTCTGTGGCCTCTAGCAGGCAATGACGTTCTGCTTCGGCGCAGGTAGTGAAATAAGTCGGAAGCAACGGCATTGTTGCTACAGCGGGTGTCACTCCAACGGGAGGTGTCGAGCCATATGGGATCCATGACTGCGGGCCGGCAGAGAAATGCGTGCTGATTGATTGTGGCTGGGACGCACGGGTCATCAAAGCAGCCTGATTAATACGCTGTAGAATTTGGAGGAAGGCCGAGCAGCTGTCCGGGTTCGCGATGATTATTTTCTCTTGCACGTCCGGACTCAAGCCGCGCATTAGGTGACGCAACCGATCGTCTTCCGTCATGGACGGGTTAACTCTGGCGCACAGCTGCATAACGTCGTAATAATATTGCTCGGGGGACTCTGATGGAAGCTGGGCCCGGTTTTGCAGTCGCAAATAGGCGATCTCAACTGAGTGTCGAGTTGTAAAACACGTTTTAGGAGTGTCACCCACTCTACCCACGAATTAGGGGCACCCGTTAAAATTTGAGTTGTGTGCCACTTTTTTGCATCCCGGTCCAATGCTAGATAAAAAAATTTTACTTTGCTTGCTTCATCCCAGCTGTTGAGTGAGGCTACATGTTTTTTTATTTATTTATGAGTACCTTACAGCGCCCTCGTGGGACATTGTGTAAGGGGGGCAATACAGCATGTACATAATAGAGAAATACACATAGGTGAAATATTGATTATTACAAATGTAAGTGAACACACGAATAGAGAAACGCAAAATATACTAAAACAGCAAAGTGTAGTGTCTGAAGGCGTTACACAAAAGATAATATAAAGCAACTATTTAAACACCAACAGTTTAACAAGATATGATAACTGCCGAAAAAGTATTACGGAAATAACTGTACACAGACGATAAAATAAAACAGGTGAAAAAAGCATCGTCAAAACTATAAAAGCAAAAAAAAGCATACCGGTAACAGCATTGTAGGCACGGGTGAACGCGAAAACGCCATACATCAAATTTCGGTGCATAAATATTTTTTTAGGTTGCTTAAGAACTTTGCGTGATCCCGCTCTGATGCGAGATCATCTGGTAGGTCATTCACAAACGAATCGCTCGTGGAAGGGCCGAAAGGTTGAAAGCGTCGGTTTCACCGTACATGCGTGATAAGCTAAAGTTGTTATTTAGTAGCAAAGCAGCCACTCGGAGATTGATTCTTCTAGCGCGCCTCTAAAGACAACGCTATTTTTTTATCGCTTTGTCGCTGCTTAGTTTGGCGGTTTCCCGCCAGATGGCATATTCCCAAATGCAGGTCATTTAGTTACGGTTCTTGTTTCGTTTCTTTCTACTGTACCAACGTCTTACTAAAAAAAATGCTGGCTGGTTCCGTGAACATGCGAACGTGCTTCCAAACTTCTTTTGCACATTAGGTGTAATGTATTTGAGACAATAAACCCAGGTTACGTGTTTTGAAAGTGAATTTCTTTCTTAAGGCAAACATTTATGAAGACATTACTAAGAAATATTTTTGGCGTCTTCAGTTATGTCATGGAAAAGGCGTGTTTGTGCGAGTATTTTGCAGCTTGAAACGTACCACAAAAAAAAGTTGCAGTGGCTTAGCTCGGCTATGCCAGGATATACGTAGCGTTAGCAAAGGTTCAGCTGATTATTCTTAGCTTTCCTGGTTGTCTAGATTGTCAAGGATTGGTAACGCTAAAGAGTGGAATCTTCTGCTTAACGAGAAAGTTCTTGCACATTGTACAAACCCGCGCCACGGTTTCAGCTCACTGAGGCGCCGCCGCTAAACTCAACGTTTCACGCATGGCACTACTCAGCGGCGTCAAGTCTTTCATGTGCCATAGTCTTTCGCACACGTCGCACACATATCCAAACGGATTGTCCGTCTGGAAGGTCCGAGTCACACTGGCGCTTTCGCTGAGTTTCACAGTATATTCAGTCGATCGGCGAGCCTTGACGTCATCGACGGCGTTTTGTTGTTGCTGCAGGGGTGGTCGGGCACGTCGCTCAGCCTCCTGGCGACGCCGCTTTGCTAGACGTTCGTCCCTTTGCTCCAGTGTCTCCGCAGCACGTTTAGCCTTGTTCTGTTCATTCCTCCTACGCTCAACCGCTAATTGCCAGGCAACTACTTCGGGATCCGATGAGTCAAGCTTCTCCGTTCTTCTGCGCTGTTGAGCAGCATTTGCGCTCTCCTTCTCCATGGCTATACCACACTGGCAAACGCCAGTCAGAAGCGCAGCGGCTCCAGCGCAGTGTCAGACGGCGACTACACAGCGAGCGCGCGCCGGCGCCAGTGCGTCTACCACGGCTACGACGTCACTCCTCTGGAATGCGGAGACCGGCGGCGGAGTGCGCGAGAGGTGCCGGCTCCGGTGGCTCCGGTGCGCAAGCCGTGTGACATCACTGATCCTTGCGCATGCGCAGCGCGGCTCTTGATGTGCCGCGCGAAACGGGCTTGGCTAGGCCAGTGTAGCTAACGCTACAAAAAATAGTGTCCAGTGTGTGCAATTAAAAGACACAAAAGTAGAAAACTGGGCTGCAGCCCCAGACGTAGTATTCTTACAAAGGAATACAGAAGCTATTTGACTGAGTATATTTGCATTATATCAAAGCAGAATTTTTCCATACCGGATCTTCGGTGCATATGAAGGCTGTCCGAATTATTTCACAAGCTTTTTTGCTTAGTACAAACCGATACCTCGAAACATAAACATTATATCCTCAATATGCAGCGCACGTGTCTTATCATTTGAGCCATTCCCATATACCTTCACGAAATTCCAGAAATACTAAAGGTCTTCATATCCTTTTACCACAACGTACGCAGATACTATTGAAAATTATGCGAAAATACACCGGGACATGTTAATGTAGTTTGTCGTGTAAAAATAGAGAACGATTCCAATCACAGACCACACCCTTTTTGAGTTATGCCCAGAAAGTGTTGCAAGAAGACATTGTTTTCGGCTAGAATCGCCAAAGTTGCTATGGCATTCTGCTGTTCTGTTCTTAACTAACTCTATTGCCGAATCAGATCGCAGCACCATGATATAATTACTGGTACAATTCTTCGGTAATTCTGTAAGAATATTCTCCTACCGTAAATTTAACGTGTTTGAACAATTGAAGAAACATGAGAAAGTACCTTGAGGGTTTGCAGAAATGTTCCCCAATTAGAATCGTTTATGGCCCATATCGGTACGGTGGTATTGTCATGATCACGCCAGCGTTCACTGACACCATTTATCACTTTACTGCCTGTAAATAAAATACAAAAGTGTCGTTCCTGCCTCCAATCGCAGCTGATCCTTTCATATGGGTCCACTAAGCCACACCTTCCCTTTTCTGCCATGGTGCCACAAGAGATGTCAATTTCACCCTTGAATTTCTCCCTTTCAGTTTCCTAAAAAGTATAGGGACGTACACAAGACGAACATTCGAAGTTTGGAAGTAGTCCTGAGATTTTAGTAAAATTTCATAGGCAATGTTATTATCCTTAATTTGTTTACATATTTATTACACCTGATTGGTGATAATAATGATGTACTACATAATAGTTCAGTTCTACTGGAAGAAGAAGAAGAGCCGAGCGGAGTAGACGTGCTTCGCATGGGCTCTGTCGACTTTCCTTATTCTTGCAAGAAATTCACATCGGAGGACCAAAGTGTTTGTCAGAAGGCCTTCCTGAAGTCATCCGGAACCCCCATGAGAAGTTTGAAGACCGTGAGTGCATATTATTTTGCGCTTTTGGACTTTGAAGTTCTCCGGGGCGGCGCTGCCGTGTTAAGCCTGACGCCGCCGTACGTGGCAGCGAGGAGGTAGGCGAGGCGTTCCGCCGCCTTTGCCGCCGCTCGCTCGCTTGCTACTGTTTCTCGACGCTCACTATGGCGCACATCGCTGGATCCCAGCCGGTCGCTTCTACTTCTACCGGAGGGAGTGGAGATGGTGCTGTTATTACAGCCCCACCCGCCCCCGGTGCTATTGTCCAAGCTACCGCCGGGCCTTCGTCGCAAGAAACCACTGCCATGGACTTCCAAGACATCTCGGAAGATCGCCATGACGACTCTGCCATTATGGATGAGGACCTTTCGCAAGGGACGCCATCGGAATGTCCTTATTCCAATTGGTCTCTACACCTCAAGCGAAGAACGAAGAAGAAGCTCGCCAGAGGCGAGCAAGTACGCGTGGCAGGCAGGGTGATCTCTCCGGTATCACCCTCCTCAACCACCGCGTTTTCATCAACATCCTACGCAGCTGCAAGCGCTGGGGCATCAAAGAAGCCTTCTTTTAAGAAGAGGCGACGACTCCCCCCCCTGCCACGTAGCGACTTCAAAATCATCATCCTGCCCAAGAAAGGCCTTCAGGTGAAGAGCTTCACCAACCACCAAATCTCGAAAGCCGTCTCGGCCGCCTGCGGTGGAAAAGTTGACGATTCGCATTTCCTCGTGCGCTTGAGACCCGGTTCCAACATAATCATTGTTAGTACCCCAGATCAGGAGGTCGCCGATATTGCGCGCAAGATCACGCGGATTGTGTTAGGCGGCAACCTCTTACGTTGCGGCACCGGACGGAGTGGCCCGGGGCGTCATTCATGGAATCGACCCGGATACCCCGCCCGAGGAGCTTATGACCCACCTAAGGGTGAGGACCCAAGGCGTGGAAATTGTGCAAGCCCGCATGCTGGGAAAGACCAAGACGGCCGTGATCACGTTCAGCTTTCACGTAGTTCCACGATACGTCTACTACTACGGAGGGGAGACCGAGTGCCACCCCTACAAGCCCACAAAACAAATCTGCTACGTGTGCCAGCGCATGGGACACCGATCGGACGTTTGTCCTACCCCGAACATCAAGATATGTCTAGCTTGCGGGACGCACGACCCCACGGACGACCACGAGTGCTCGCTCAAGTGCGCAGTCTGCGGCGAAGCCCATGCCACGGGGTCTCGCGAGTGCAAGCAAAGGCTGAAAAACAACAGTACTACCACCAAAAAGCATCCTCCGCCCGGAAGGTGGACGGAAGACTACGACAATGGTGGAGGAAGGACAAGGCGAAGCCACCTGCGGTGGTTCAGCTCGGAGTCGTCGGCGAGCCGTTCGAGGTCCCGGGCCCAGTCCAGGTCGAGGTCCTGGTCCAGGTCGAGGTCGCGGTCCAGGTCGCGATCCCAGTCCCAGTCCAGGTCCAGGTCCCGATTCCGCTCGGAGTGGCCAAAGCCAGGAGAGAAGCAAGGGCAGCGGCCGCCTTCTACCTCGTCATGCACGTCTAAGCAGAAAAACCATTCGGGCAAGAAGAAACAAGCCAACAACAAGGTGAGCCGGAATCAGTCTAGTACCTCCTCCGCTCAAAATACCAGTGACAATAGTAACTGCTCCCCAGAATGTACGCGCATTAGGGAAGAAAATAAAAAACTCAAAGCTCAGGTTAATGACCTAAATCAACGCATGCAACGCTTAGAAGCGATGCTAAGCAAAACAAACAACAACACACAGGCAGGGCTGCAAAGCGGAACGAAAGGCTACCAGCCCACCATTTCCATTCCTCCCCCCTCAAGAACCACCACGCCCTCCTCGCTCCCTGGTGCTGTCTCGGCAGCAGCAGGCCTGTCAAGTGTAGTCACCCTCGAAAGCATTTATGCTACGATGCAGCAGATGCTTTACCAGATGGGCGAATTGAACAATAAAGTCAAGGAGAACACACTAAGCGGTGAAGACCTTGAAAGAAGAATACGCAAGGTTGAGTTTGGCTCGCGCAAGCGGGTTGACGACGAGAACAACAACACACGCGTCAAGGCTTACAGGCGCATAAACAATACGGGTGACGTCAGCGACGCCGACAACTGCGACGGCGGCGGCATGAACGTCAGCAATGGCTAACACCACACGCAGCGCCCACGAACACCTCGAGATCTGGCAGTGGAATTGTCGCTCTTTCAACAAGAAGGCAAGTTCGCTCCAGCTCTTCATCCAAAACCACCCATACCCCCCCGACGTCATCTGCCTTCAAGAGGTCGGGAACCAGCCCATCAAGCTACGGGGTTACTACGTAATTAGACACGTGGGATCACCAAAGGTTGCGGTTTTAGTTCACAAAACGGTGACGGCCGTGGGACAACATTATCAACATCATGACATTAACCACGTGCTAGTGGAAGTCCTCCCGCAAAAGAGGGGTAGACGTAGCACTTTCATCTTGAATTTGTACAGTCCGCCGAGGGCTCAAAAGGACGACTTCCGCAACATCATTTACGACAGCGCGAGAGCCGCTGGCTGCAACCAGCTGGTAGTGGTGGGCGATATGAACGCTAGACACACGGCTTGGGGCTACCAACAAGACACGCAGAAGGGGAGGTCGCTCATCGATGCGGTTGACCAGACGGGCCTCGAATTGATAACCAACCTCCTCCAACCAACCCGTGTAGGCAACAGTGTTAGTCGGGACACGTTTCCGGACCTGTCATTTATCAAAAACGTAAGAGAATACTCATGGACGCACCTGGGCGAAACACTGGGCAGCGATCACTACATCCTCAGCATCTCGGTGTCCACCCCGAAACTCAAGAGAACAATTGGAGAAATTAGGCTCACGGACTGGGAGGCGTACAGGCAGTACCCCCCACCCGAAAGCGGTATAACGGACATAGCGGAATGGATGAAGCACCTCGGAGACGCCCACATCCAAACCACCAAAACCATCCAGCGCACGGTCGAGACACCCGAAGTCGACCGCCGGCTTTTACACCTGTGGGAAGCCCGTGAGGGCCTCCTCAAACGGTGGAAGCGACAGCGGTTAAACCGGAAACTCCGTCTACGAATCGCGCAAATAACAGAAGAAGCCAGAGATTACGCGACCGAGCTGACGCAGCAAAATTGGGTCCAGTTTTGTACCTCTCTCAAAGGTACCCTGAGTACGGCGAAGACGTGGGCCATCCTGCGTTGCCTGATCGAGCCCCACAAGGCCAAATCGACAACCAGTCGGAAACTTCAAGAAATCGCTCACAAATTCCCCGGGAATGACCAGGATCTGATTGACACCCTAAAAACCAGATACCTGGGTAGCGACCCCATACGACCCTGCCTCCTAAAATACGAAGGGGAACCAAGACCAGAACTGGACGCTCCCATCACGGAGGAAGAGGTGTATGCCGCGGCACGAGCCTCACAGCGCAACACTGCTCCCGGGGCTGACAAAATCACCAATGCCATGATTAGAAACCTGAGCCCGAAGCACATCCTGGACTTGACCGAATACCTAAACGAGGAACTCTGGAGCAAGGGCCACGTACCGAACGAGTGGAAACACGCGGAAGTCGTGACCATTCCCAAGCCAGGCAAGAAGACCGCGATCGACGCCCTACGTCCCATCTCGCTGACTTCGTGCCTCGGCAAGCTGTACGAGAGGGTCATCGGAGCTCGCCTCCAACACTACATAGAGGACGGTGACCTCTTCCCGTACACCATGCTTGGCTTCAGGCCGGGACTTTCTGCGCAAGATGCTTTCCTAATCCTGAAGGAAGAAGTTCTCAAGGGCATCCCGAAGGGAGGAGAACACCTCCTGCTCGCACTAGACCTGAAAGGGGCCTTCGATAACATCTCTCACGAGGTCATTCTCAAGGGACTGAACGACATCAGCTGCGGAGAGCGCATCTTTAATTACGTCAAATCGTTCCTGACGGGCCGGACGGCAACCATCGGAATAGGCCAGACTCGATCGGATACGATCGACGTGCCGAACAAAGGAACGCCGCAAGGGGCGATAGTCTCCCCGATTCTCTTCAACATCGCGATGCTAGCGCTGACCAAAGAGCTGCGGAAGATCCCGGACCTCGGTTACGCCCTATACGCGGACGACATCACGCTCTGGGCCACCAAGGGCTCCCTCGCGCAAAAGGAGGCGACCCTTCAGGAGGCCGCGACGGCCGTGGAAAGATTTGCGGCTGCGAGCGGGATGCGTTGCGCGCCCGAGAAGTCCGAGGTGATACGGGTGCACGGAGGAGGAATCTATAAGTCACCCGCCCTATCGAACTCTATCTAGAGGACCACAAGATCACGGAAAGCAAAAAGACTAGGATTCTGGGTTTCTGGATCCAGAGCAACTTGAAAGCATCCCACACCATCCAAACCCTAAGGTCCACCACCAACCAGATCTCGCGGATTATCAAACGAATAACAAGAAGCCGCAAGGGCATGCGAGAAGAGGACACGCTCCGCCTCGTCCAGGCTCTGGTGATTAGCAGAGTAACGTTTAGCATGCCGTATCACTACGACTCGCTAAACAAACGCGACCAAGAACAAGTCGATGCCATCATCAGAGGCGCGTACAAAACGGCCCTGGGTCTCCCTGTTACCACCTCAAACGAGAGGTTAGCGGCTCTCGGCATCCACAACACCTTCGCTGAGCTGTCGGACGCGGTTATGGCTTCGCAAAAAGCCAGACTACAGAACACGGCGGCGGGCAGAGCCATCCTCCACCGGACCGGCACGGCCACGGAGCTTCGTGCCCTCGATGGGAAACGATCACTCCCGCTGTGTGCGTGTGTGTGCGTGTCGCGTGTCGCTCTCTCGCGCTGTGTGCGTGTCGCTCTCTCGTGTCCGTGTTTTTTTGCGCTGTGTTTTCGGCAATGGATCACTCCCGCCCGAGGTCAGAAGCAAGATCACGGCGAACCCCATACCAAAGCACATGAGTCATGAACTCCACGAAGGACGACGCAAGGCGCGGGTCAACAGACAGCGCCGACAATTCAAGAGTGACCCGTACGTACAGTACGTGGACGTGGCGGCGTACCCCGCAGGGGGCCTCTTCGCGGTAGCCGCCGTGAACTGGAGAGACAACTCCTTAACCCTCGCGGCCTCCGTCAGGGCAGAGACCCCAGCTGCGGCTGAGACCATAGCCGCAGCGCTAGTAATAAAACAACATGACAGGGTGGGCAGGGAAGTTCATGTCGTTACCGACTCGCAACAGGCCTGCCGAAACTTTACCAACGGAAGAACACCGGTGCTGGCGGCTCAAATTCTAGGCCCGAGGCTACAAGAAACCCATCAAATCACTTGGACGCCGGGTCACGCGGGACTGGAGGGGAACGAAAGGGCGAACGCCTTAGCTCGAGCGCTAATAACCGAGCGGGGCAAAACCAATCGTCTTATCAATCCCCTCCCTTTACCTTTGTGCCCCTGCCATCAAATTACTGCGACCGACTCGAAATCCAGCGACTCAACCGCAGGATTTATCCTCCCCCTCACAAAAATCTCAGCACTGAAGAGGCAATAGCCCTCAGACTTATCCAAACAAACACATTCCCAAACCTACACAGATACAGCAAAATATAGCCACAAACATATCGCGGCATCTGCCCCTGGTGCGGCGACACACGCCCTACACTCTTTCACATCTCGTGGGGGTGCGGGGGCAAACCTCAACATTTAAAGACGCCTAACACGTCATTTGAGCGGTGGGAGGTACAGCTGACCGGCGATACCCTGGCGGGACAACAAGCTCTCGTCCAGCAAGGACGTCGAGCAGCCATGGCCAGTGGAGTCCTGGAATGAGGACACCACCCACTCGTCCTCAAGATCAACGATCTGAATGGTCTAAATAAATGTTTTTCTCTCTCTCTCTCTCTCAGTTCTACTTAATAAGTCATGTCTGAGATGGCTGTCGTGAAAATTAACCAGGTGTAAGCACTGCATGACGTTGACTGGAAGGCCATTCATTAAAAAAAATTGTGTGCAGAATAAAGAAAACGCAGGTGTTCAATCGCACAGTCGCCGCCAAAAGTTTACGCGGCCGAGGTTCTGCACAAAAGTTCATTTTCAACGCTGCTACGCCCGCAGCCAGTAAAAAATGCAAAACTTTTGTTTTGTTTACTCTAGACCAGTATACGCTATAAATCCGAATACTACGATGCGTGACTAAGGCGTAGAAATATAAATATTTTTTCACCTTCTCAAGTAGGAAAACTTTTGAGGCTGACTATACGTTCTGAAGGCAAGGTTGCTTTTTAGCTTATTCGTGATGACAAGCGCGAAGTCTTGATGATGGAATATTGGAGCGTAGAATTGTATAACTTGTGCAAGCTCAGGCGACTTCACGACGCAAACATAGCGATGAGGGGACGTCGAGACTTGCCTCACCGCCGCCTCACGGGCGTGCTGTGCCACCCAGGTTTGGTCGTCGAGGGCGGAACTCCGCAGAGCCTCAAGCAACCTCGACGAGAGGGTCGTGGTGTGAATGTGAGTGTACTGTGCTGGGCACTCCCACAGCATATGCGGAAGCGTAGCCGGGTGAGTGCCATAGCACCGGCAGTTGGGGGTACTGTAAACTTCAGGGAATATAAGATGGAGGCGGGCGGGTGAAGGGTGCGTATTTGTTTGTAGCAGACGCAGGGTGGTAGCCTGCGCCCAACTGAATTTGGGGTGAGGTGGGGGGAAAGATCGGCACAGCATACGTTTTGTTTATTAACACTGATGATAAATGAATAGTCAAAGTAAATGAGTGTTACTGTGCGATTCTGGACAGACTCGAGTGTAACGCATACGTTCTATATCACGGTAGGTTTCATACTAATTCTATACTACGCATTCCTATTCGAATTTTGGCTTGTCTTAAGCCTACCGAGTTTCAAGTAATCAAAATAGGTAGGCAATTGCTTCTTGTGATGAAGCCGAGGCCATGGTAGATGTGATTAGTAATGCGGTATATGTGAGTAGGCTGACTGGGATTATTACATGAAGTGCGCCAACGTACCTACGTAAGGCCACGGTGGAAATTACAGAGCCCTTTATTGTATATATATTGAAGTCGTCGGAGAGTGTCTTTGCTAAAAAGTAATAAGTTTAATAATATCAGGACTGATTAGCCTTCTGTTAAGCTGTTAGGAAAAATATCATGTACGAAGTTGCATTGTGGTTTAAATTGCAACGTTTTCAGCGCTTCCAAAAGAAAGTGACTGTACAAGTCCATCTTTCTCGGGCGTTCATGTCACCTAGGTACCACCGCCTGACACATGACCTTTATATTTTAAAATCTGCCTCGATGACGTAAGTTACGTTGCGGCAAAAAATAAATACCCTTCCTAAAGAATGAACCATAACAGCTTCCCGACAAAGCGCAGTACGTAGGCGCAAGTCGTCATTTGTGATAACGATAAGAGCGACAGCCCGTCGTTAAAAATGACTTGTGACTCCCCGGTTTTTCTTTTTTGCTCAAGGACGCGACTAACCCGTAGAAGGGTAATCACTGCCTTCGCATGATGCTTGCGACTTTTCTCATTCCGGACAAGCACGTTGTTTGTCTATATTTCAGCTGCGCTTGGCATCGAAAGCCTTAAAGCTTTAAACAGCGAAAGGCTGTCACAGTCACTTCAGTAGCTATACGGAAAGCGCGGACAATCAGTCCACTTTCAGCAAACGCGCTCTCAAACAAGACATAATTGTGAGAAAGGGACTCCTATATTACCCATAGCGAGAAATTTATCCAGAAATTACACCTCATTATCCTGATGTGTTTATGAGCCGCACTCTGCGGCCTGTATTCCGTATTATGACAAAAAATATAGTTTGTGCAGTGTCAGAGTAGCCTAAACATAAAACAGGAAATTGAAGTCATCACATCAACTATCATATATCTTAAATTGAAAGAAATAAAACTGAAACTGTACTTCACAATACTCGCACTGCAAACTTTGATGCATGTGACTCATTTCAATTTCCTATCTGTTCCAGGGTAGAAATATGCTGTTCAGTTGGTAAACACAGATTATTTTGCAAAATTTGATAAGAATTTTTGCCTCCAACATATGTTCCTATTGGTCATGCACATTTCTCTCTATCGAATATATGGTCGAAACATCACAAAGTCGAATTGTGAATCATTTAAAAGTTAAACTTTTAGTGTATACATAGGGCATAGGTGTATGCATAGGGGAACACATAGGGCAAATGCCGTAGGAATTTGAGAATGTAATAATACACAATCATTTCGTTGCATAAACTTCCTGGCTATAGGCGTATAATGAAAAGTTCAAATGTATTACACGGCTTTGTCTTTTCGCGGCAATTTCTTCCACTGCATTTATAAAGTAATGTACGTTTTTTTATTTTAGCGAGAGTCGAAAAACACATAGCAACTTATTTACCAAAGCGATATGAGTTTCAAGAGCTCGTTAATTAGGTTGTCATTTGAGCAAATACGACGAGAGACTCATGCACAGACAAAATAAGCGGCTAAGAGGAACAGCTGACAAGTCATTCCAGAAGATAAACTGAGTTTAGCTATGTAGCGTTAAACTATGTAGCTTTAAATAATGCACATATTTTATACATCGCCGGATAGGGGTCATTGGAGATCGCTGGGTCCTACCGTGGAGATAAATATAGTCTGATGATGATGTACAAACATTGCCGGAGGTGACCACCCCTCATCCAAGAAATATTTTTTACAGTTTAATAATATATTTATTTGCGCCGTCAGCACTCAAAGGCATTACGGAAGGAAGTGGGTTGAGCAGACTAAACAAATAATGCAACTATTAAAAAGTAACTTTTTAATCATATAATTTTACGTGGTGGTACGTGGAAAAAAGTTCAGTGCGCACCAGGAAGGCAGCGTTACAATTCTGCCATATTACCTGATATTACAAAGAATTTAAAAGGAACATAGTAAGTAATTAACAAATTCAGATTACACAACGTACGATAGTTGATGTTGCATGAAACTTGCGTTTATTAGTACTCTTTAGGATCTCTTTGGGGAGGCGATACCATTGAAGGGCTGTGCGAGGCCAGAAAGAGCTGAAGGAAGTTCATGTGACTAAATCTGATACGTATTTTGTACAACTGATCAATACGATGCCATATATGTGGTGACGGAGATACAGTCCTACGCGGATATATCAAGCCAACTTATAACTTATTATTCTGTATATCGAACAGCTGTAAAATACCCCTGAAAATTCCATGCAAATGTATCGGGCTGGTGCACGCGTATAAAGAACGCTCGTTCACCAGCACATTCGATATATCGAACGCGGCGCCACGCAGAAGACCTCATAGTGCACGTCTTTGTACACTTTGAGGTATTCTGGCACCTGGAGGTGGAGAAGAGATAGTGCAGTCAGTTGAGCCCTGTAAGCATGTTCGGCTAGCCCCCATACTACCTCGGACGTCAACATTCCTTCTATCCGATTTTCAAGGCGTCGTCGTGTGGGTTGAGTGCCTATTCATGAGTTTATTTTCCGCAAGCGATGGCCGCTACAAGTGTAAAGAAAAGAATCAGCTTGGACTTTTCAATGAAGTTAAAAGTGAACCAGGAATATTTTTGCGTGTAAATAAAGTGTGCTTGCTTTTTTCCCGAGTTGCGTGCAGTAAATTAGCGGCTCTCGAATGCACTAATCGGTAAGCCACCGCTTACCTGAGGGCCTATTATTTTATATATCGAATTACCTATACATCGAACTTTTTGTGATCTCCTTCAGATTCGATATATCCGGGTTCGACTGTATCAGTTTACGGGTTACAAATTCAAGTTTAGCTTTATTTGGGGTTAGAGTAGCTATTCGATCATAAGTTGAACATATAAAACGAGTGGAGTAATTTTGAGTTCTAATGACGTAATAAATACAATGGAATTTCACACATTGGATGTATACTCAAATTTTGTTCCTACTAGTGTTCTCTATAGTAGTAACATGAGAGAGGATGGTGGCATTATAAGTGTACAGGAGCCAATAACCCAACCTTCGATCCGCATTGTTACTAATATAGATATACCAGGTAAGATTATCCGTACTATGAACACGTGAATGCTTTTATGACTATACAGGCTGTAACTCCGTGTTGTTAAGTAAGTACGTCGAAAAGCTGTTTTGAATGGGAGTTGCTCAGATGATGTTGCGGCTACGTCTGGTGTGCCGCAAGGCTCCGTGTTGGGGCCCATTCCTTTTCATTTTTTTATGCGAAAGCGTTATATGCCCCATTACGCGAAAACCCGTAGTTGTAGTCGGCGACGCTACCAAAAATGGCCGACGGCAAAGAGTAAAAACGCGTCGTAAAAAATGCTCGAATTGATGACAAATTTATCAGGCAGATTCATGTAAACAAAGTAAACTAATCCCTTTGAAATAAAAAATAGGTAAATTTTGATGTGGGCGGGAATCGAAACCAGCCCTCCGGGACGCGGAGGAGACCCGACTTTGTCCTCTACGGCCGGATAAAGTCATCCTAGCTCGACTCGCAACTCCCGCCCCACCACTACTCCGAATTTCACCGCTGCCGAGAAATGTATGCAGCCGTGTACGCCTCAAGCTCTGGCGAGGCACCGGCCCCGGCCGCCCCAACTCTCTGCCCTATGCCACCCCAAGCTACCCATCGACGATCATAAAATCATCCTCCGTCCCCGTGGCGGCCTCAACCTTCGGACCGTGAACAACGTTGCGCTTCGCGATGCCATTCTGCAAGCAGCCCGCCTCGGACACCAAGAGACCAAGCCAGGCACCGTAATCATCAACACCCTCCAACACGTCGTCCTCATCAACACTCCCCACCCGCAACGCCGACACCACTACCTCGCCATCAAGTCCGTACTGATCAAAGACACTGCCTACTACTCCTACGAAGCGGCCCCGGAAGACTGCGCCCGCGGTGGGGTTCACGGGGTCCCTCTCGCCCACTCTTACGAAGACATTCAGGATCATCTCAATCGTGAGCAGAACCCTCCCATCCTCGACTTTATACGCATGGGCTCCACGGAGTCCATCATCATCCTTTTCGAACAAGACTGGGTGCCCAAGCACATATACCTCGCCTCCGTACTCTATAGGTGCTCCCTCCTCAAAAAGAATATCGAGCACTGCCCTAACCGCGGCGCACTCGGCCACCGCGCGGATGTGTGCCCCCCCCCCCCCCCCCCCCCAAGCACCACGCCTGCACGCCGCTCTGAGAGATCTGCAGCAAAGCACACCTGATGGCGGACGGAACCTGCAAGGCCCGCTACCGCACCCCATACCTCGTCAAGAAGAGGTGCTGGGATGCCAAGCGGGCCCCCGAGGCAACCGCCAGCCAGGCTCTCACCAATCAAGCTCCACCGCAACATAGCAGCTGCTCCATGACCCGCAAGCCTCAGGCCCTGCAGCTCACCCTGGAGTCCCTCCCGGTGCTGCATCCTGCCGCACTGAAACAGCCCTCCAACCGTACCAAGCCCATGGCCTGATCCCACTCCTGGACCGGACTCAGGCAACCCCCACTTCCAGTCCCCCCAAAACCACCTGCACAGGAACCCGGCCGCCACACCAGTGAGGGGAGCTGGGCAGGCGTAGTCTTCCAGGACTCCGCGAACCCCCTCTATAAGGAAATGGTGCATGTCCGCGCACAGTTCGCCTCCCTCCACACCACCAACCACCGCCTTCAGTCGCAGCTGCATGCCTTCCTGCAGGTCCACACCCCTACCCCGGCGACAATGATCTCGGCCGCTCATAAACTCCCTCCCCTACCACCTTCTCCTCCTACTCGCGAACCGCCGGCCAAGAAGAGGGCCGCAACTCCCACCACCTCTTCGGCCATACCAACATCGGCCGCGGCAACCCCAGCCCAACCCTCCCAATTCGAACAACTCGTGGAGGCCAAAATTCAGGCCGCGGTACAGACGGCCATCCAAGCCTTCACCCAACAATTCGCCAACCTCACCAGCCATCTAGACGAATTTGCTCACCAAATTGACGAGCGATTTAAGGAGCAAGAGGCCCTCCACTGGACAGCCTGTGCTGCCGCGCGGCCTAAAAAGAAGGCCAAGCTCCACACCCTCTCCACCCCTCCGCTGCAAACTACACCCTCAGCAATGGCTAGACTTCGCACTAGCCTCACCATCTTGCACTGGAACTGTCGATGCTTTGGCTCCAAGCGGGGGCTGGTTCACCAGTTCCTAGCTCGGGCAGACGGCCCCGACGTGCTCGCGCTGCAAGAGCCCTCCAATCCTCTCACCCTACCAAGCTACGTGCCCATCATCCCCATTTCTCCGACGTCCCCTCGGGTCGCATTCCTCGTACGCCGTGCGCTCACTACCACCTCCCACCCGCTAGACCTCCCCGAAATAGATCATCTCTTCATCGAACTTGTGCCGCAGTGCACTCGCGATACCCTCTTCATCCTTAACATATTGACCCTTTTCGCCGAGCAGTTTGCTTTACCGAAACGAGATGGCGCTCACGACGGCGTGCCATACGTCTCCTCAACGACCGCGCACGAATACGAAACCATTACCGCTTCTACCTTGCTTCTGTGCGATCAGCTGTCGGAAGTGCAACTGAGTTTTCGCTAAGACATTGTGGACTGGCATGTTAAGGAATGGAATGAATCTGTGTGACCAAGTTTGCGAACCACTGCTGCAACTGTCCGAACGTGTTACCGGCACTTCGGGATGTACGGCTTTCCTCGAGGATACAGAAGTTTGCTCATCCACCAGCCTTGTATCGCTAACCTCCAGAGAAAGAGATTCATCCCCAGAACGTCGGCAAGAGTACCACTCGTTAAACAATGACAATGGGAGTAGCGCCGCTTCCTGTCATAGTAAGTTTCGCGCACGTTTTCTATACACATCTGACCGAAATGGCAGGAAAACTGACACCCACTCTATCGCCGACGTATCAAGAATAAGTGAATGGGCGCGCACTTGAATATATGCGCACTGTATACGGACAATAAATGACGGACTACACTGATGGCGCACGAATGGTCGAAGCTGAATGTTTCGTGACGGTCGATAAGAGTAAGCAAGTTACTAGCTGCCATATATATTTGCTTCAAGGTATTACATTGTACAAAACAGCTACGTTTCAAGCCTTGTGCGCAGCAAGAACAAATCTATCGGAACTGAGCACACCCGCGAGCGATTAGGCAGAAAATTATCAGATAGTGGCCACACCAACGAACTTCACTGAGTCATAAACTGACAAGCCATTGCTTCAAAATAGTTGCCGAATAAAGAACAAAGAGCAAAACACACTAATCCTGACTGAATTTATGAGCGGTATGTTTGGATAGCTTGGAATACATATGTAGCCCCGCTTTTAGAACAAGCACCATATACGCTGCTTGCGCCGTTTGGACATAGCTTAATCAGCTCCGAACGCGCTTTTGCATGTTCTATGAAGCTGTGATCAAAGCTTCGTGTCATCCACCTGGTCACCGTCTACGATACCTTTGAAAACAGAGGTTTTCTAGGTCGCGCCGGCGTCATACATTTCCATTGTAAACAAGGAGGCAACGGAGGCAGTTGAGGCAAGCAATGGACGCGTCACCACGTGATCAAACATGGCAGCGCCCACGGGATCGCCGCGAAAAGGGTCAATACAGCCACCCGAAGTGCCTGCGGCCTCTACTTCGACCGACTCTTCACGCTCGCCATGCGCGTCGCTCACAAGAGCCCCCTCCTAATTCTAGGGGATTTCAACGCCCCTCACATGGCCTGGGGCTACCAAACGGTCCCCCCCAACGGGCGCCGGGTATGGCCCGCAGCTCAGCAGGCCGGCTTCTCCCTTCTCACAAATCCCACCACCCCTACTCGCACCGCAAACAGTGTCTGCGCAGACACTACCCCCTACCTCACATTTACTCACCGCCTACCTCAAGCTGGTGGTGTAACACCCGTCAGAATCTGGGTAGTGACCACTACATTATTGAGATTCTCCTACAGCAGGCCCAGCACGTAGACCCGCTCGTGGTGCTGCCATCACGAAGTGGGACTCGTTCCGCACTTTCCGAGCAGCCCACACTCTACACAACATCTCAGACATAGCTCCTTGGTCCGACCAGCTCTAGTGCGACATCCGCGCCGCGACTCGCCCCCTCCCAGAGGACTGCCCTGCGGACGCGATGGATTCCCATCTCCTGCAGCTCTGGAAAACCAAGGCGGCACTCGAGAGGAGGTGGCAGCGTCAGCGCTGGAATACAACATTCAGACGCCGGCTGACCCAGCTCAACAAGGTGACTGAGACGCATGCTGCGACTCTCTCTCGCTAAAATTGGGGATCCCTCTGTAACAGACTGGAGCACAACATGAGCCGGCCCCAGACATGGAACCTATTCCGCATCTCATTGATTCGACTCCGTCCAAGACACACCAGAAACAGATCATGACGAAGCTCATACACGCATCCGAGGCCTCCCCGCAGGAACTCCTCCAGACGCTTCGTGGTCTACACTTCCCCGCATATCCCCCCGGAGACCACCCACTATACAGGCTCCCCCAACGATCTCCTCGACAAAACCATCAGAGAGGCCAAAGTCAGGGCAGAACTTCAGCGCCTGAATACGTCCTCAGCTCCCGGTCCCGACTGAGTGCACAAGGCACTACGCAACCTCAATTCCCCCTCCATCACAGCCATAACCGACTACTTCAATGAATGCTGGGTGCGCGGCGTCCTCCCAACCCCAAGTAAAGGACGCTAAGGTAGTTTTTATTCCCAAATCGGGCAAACCACTTCGACCCGCTAATCTCGGTCCCATATCCCTTACGTCCTGTGTGGGCAAGCTTATGGAGCACGTTCTCCAGACCCGGCTGAGCCGGTATCTGATAGATGCAAAAGCTCCGTCTCCGTGTACGTGAATCTCTCCATCATCTCCTCATGTTAGCTGCGGTAAAAACTGCATTTCATTGTTTAAACGCTGAGATGAAGATGTAACTACGTGTAGTACATTGCCATATTGCTGCCGCGTCCGGTATTTTCCCGAAATCTCGGTGACTTCGAAATACGCCTCGACGTCTTTCGGCCGTGTGGGACGACACAGAGGTCTAGACCAATTTATTGTGAAATTTCTCGAAAGCGGATGACAATAATATGAGTAAACCACTTCATTACAGTAGTTACACATGCACCGTACTTCAAACCCAGAGTGAATATTTTGCGTAATCACTTCTGAGTGAATTTCGAAAAAAAGTGGAGGGCAATGTGCAATGTATTGCACAAGGGGTCTCAGGAGGATATAATTAAATGGTTGCGCAAGAAACCGCATCAAAAGGAACAATACTTAGGCGTTTAATTATTGCTGATTCAATATTGCAGTATGAGTAGAAAAAGAAATGTCCAGAATAGATATTCTCAATTTAGTAAAGACCCTTGTTTGAACTCGGCAAGAGTTACATCTCGATGTTAGTGTCCGACAGGCCGCCATGGCGGAACGAAACTACAGAAAGGAGCGTCACGTGACAATCTTGAAGCCTAGTGATAAAAAATATAATCCATCCCTCGCGAAAGAAAATGCACAATAGTCACGTGACAGGCAAGCGGTAGTTCTTTGCGCCCTGCATGATGTGCTGCATACGTGCGTGCGTCGGTGCGCCTGTTTAGTGCCATGAAACGTTTACATAAGGAACGCCGTTCCCTCTGCCGTTCCTTCGTAAAAATAACGAGTTACCGTTACAGTTCCACCGGCCCTTAAAGGAATGGTGGCATTCCTCCGTTCCTCCCAAAAGGAACTAGTTCCTGGAACGCCGTTCCGTACAACACTGCACCAATGGGAATATACCGCTTTCGAATACCCACACGTAAGCAGTTCGAAATGTCTCTGCCAAATTTCTTCTTTTTTTTAACAGCCTTAATTTGTGGTGTGTATCAAGAAACTACCAAGAAAGAAAACAAATAAACTTTCTTGCCGAGGTGGGTTTCGAGCCCGCGCACCTCCGGTCCCAAAGCGAGCGTCGTAACCACTAGGCTATACAGCCACGCTGCCAGAACATGCATTTATGCGAATCATATTGTTACGGAAAGATAGGAGGAAAGAAGAAGATCGAGAGACACTGGTTGCTGCGTGTTGTTGCTGGTCAGCTATCTTGACCACACTCACCCTACTTGTGCATATATTGTAAATGCATCCAGTCTATACTCCCAACATCCCCGTAACACATTGATGAGAGGTGCGGGGTACCAAGGCTGGAAACGGAGCTCCGCAGTGGAAGTCGCATCACCGACCCCACCATGACTGACGGTGAGCACGCGGGATCAACGTCGTTGCAGCCTCCAACGTCAACGGCACCGTCGCCAGCTACGTCGTCGTCCGCATCGGTTGTGGTTGTACAAGCCCAGGATCCCGGAACTTTCTGTGGGACCGATGGCGCCGACTTTGAAGAATGCCCGGCCATGTACGAACGCGTGAGTGGAGTCAACAGATGGGACCCTACGCCTATGCTAGCTAACGTGTTGTACCTAAGAGGCACGGCAAATGTACGAAAACCACGAAGAGGAGCTGACCAGCTGGCACCAATGCAAAGAGAAGCTAAAAGAGTTGTTTGGCCAACCAGCCGGCCGTAAGATTGCCGCAAAGCAAGAACTCGCCTCCCGCGCCCAATCCCCCACAGAGTCCTATGTTTCGTATATCCAGGACATGCTGGCGATTTGTCGTAAAGGCGATCACGACATGACTGAAGCTGAGAAGGTCGGGCACGTGCTGAAGGGAATCGCTGACGACGCCTTTAATCTGCTTATGTGCAAAGGCCGTTCTTCAGTTGATGCTATCATTAAAGAGTGCCGACAATTCGAGCAGGCCAAAAGCCGCCGCGTCCTGCAACCATTTGCCAGACTCCCCAATACTGCCGCAACGTCGACTTGTGAAGATCAGCCCACACAGCAGCATGCGTCGCCATCAGAGGACGTGGTGTGAATCGTTTGACGTGGACTGGAAGCGATGGCGCCCGCAGCTTTCTGTTCGCGTCGCCCTGACGCTACCCCTCTTTCAGTTCCTCTCGTTCAAGCCATCGTTCACCAGGAACTTGAAAGCATCGGTTTATATTCTGTCTGTGCTGTCGCCAACACCAGAGCCAACGAATGCCCTTCTACTCTGTTTGATCCACCGCGACGCTTCTCTCCGCGTTATCGCAACCCGACTGAGTGGAGAACTGCGGACGACCAGCCGATATGTTTCACCTGTAGTCGTATTGGTCATGTCGCCCGATACAGTCGCAACTCGTGGCCCTCAACACCTCGCACGCCGACCAACCTGAACCGTTTTCATGGAAATTCCCGCCGTGTTCTGCCCTCCGCCGAGTCTAACAGTGCCGACAACTCTGCCAGGAACACGTGGTACAGTCGCTCACCATCGCCTCGCGGACACCAGTCTCGTTCACCACAAACACGTCGCCCATCTTCTCATTCGCCGCAGCCACGTCGCCTTTCGAACCTTGTGACGTTCGACCGCGTTCCTTCGGAAAACTAAGAATTGCAGCCCGCGGAGGTGGTGCTGCATTGACAACTACTGCAGGAAATCCTCTGTCTGTGCCCACAAAAGGAAGTCTAATTGACGTCAAAGTAGACGGCGTACCTGTCCAAGCACTCGTCGACACTGGAGCCCACATATCTGTGATGAGTGCTAGCCTACGTAGACGTTTAAAGAAGATCCTCACCCCAGCAGCTGCACAAGTGCTTCGTGTGCCCGACGGTGGCGTGCTGGTTGTTCTCGGAATGTGTACTGTACGTTTAAGTATAGCCGGCCGCCCTACTTCTGTTCTCTTAGCTGTGATCGACAACTTCCCTCACGACGTTATCCTTGGGTTGGACTTTTTATCCAACCATTATGCTCTCATCGACTGCGCAGCCGGCGTCCTTTAGTTGGAACTGCCTCAACTCGCCGATGCTCCAAGCACCACGCCTGTGCTCGCTTCAAGATGTGCGTCTGTCACCCGAGACAGTCACTTACGCCGCTTTGACCTCACAGCCACAGGTTCCTGACGGTGAATATGTGCTTCGCCCCATCGTCGACGTGCTTTTGAACCGAAACGTTGCGGTTCCGCATAGGCTGATCACGGTTACGAATAATGACGTCGTTCTCCCGCTTCTGAACTTCAGCCTATGCCCTCAAGTGCTTCCGGCTGGCATGTTCTTGGCCAGCGTTTCTTGTACGTCCGAATTTGACATTGAGAGTATGGATGCCGAGAGTGGATTATTAGCACCAATTGCAGCTCATAGCTTTGATTCATTCATGGATGACTTCGCCAAAATTATTGCAACTGACCTCACCTCTGCTCAGCCCAAGGACCTCCATCTCCTGCTCGAATCGTACAGTGACATCTTTGATTTTGGCGACCGCCCTTTCGGCCAAACATCTGTTGTTCACCACCGTATAAACACTGGCGACATGAATCCTATTCGTCGTCGTCCCTATCGTGTATCACATGCCGAACGTAGAATAATCCAATCAGAAGTGGACAAAATGCTCCACAAATGGGTCATCGAACCATCAGCCAGTCCTTGGGCTTTGCCAGTCGTCCTCGTGAAGAAAAAGGATGGTACCTGGCGTTTTTGCGTCGACTATCGCCATTTAAACAAGATCACGCGAAAGGACGTCTACCCATTACCACGCATCGATGACGCCTTGGACTGCTTGCACGGAGCTACATACTTCTCGTCCATTGATCTTCGATCCGACTACTGGCAGATTTCTGTTGATTAAATGGACCGTGAGAAGACTGCCTTCATAACACCTGATGGTTTATATCAGTTCAAAGTAATGCCATTTGGCCTATGCAATGCTCCTGCGACATTTGAACGAATGATGGACTCTCTTCTGCGAGGCTACAAATGGACCACCTATCTTTGTTATCTTGACGACGTTACTGTTTTTTCTCCCACGTTCAGCAGCCACCTTACTCGACTGGCTGCAATTCTTGCGGTCTTCCGAAAAGCCGGCCTTCAGCTGAACTCTACGAAATGTCAATTCGGGCGCCGTCAGATTACCGTATTGGGACATCTCGTTAACGCAACCGGTGTACAACCAGATCCGGATAAAGTTCGCGCCGTTCGCAGTTTCCCTGTGCCTCGTTCTGCTTCTGACGTGCGCTGCTTCGTCGGCCTGTGTTCTTACTTTCGCCGTTTTGTCAAAACCTTCGCCGACGTTGCTCGCCCTTTGACAGATCTTCTAAAGAAGAACACGCCTTTCTCATGGGGCCCGGAGCAGGCTCACGCGTTCGCCGCTCTCATCGGCTTTCTGACCACCCCTTCCATACTGGCCCACTTTCACCCATCTGCACCGACCGAAATCCACACTGATGCCAGCGGCCACGGCATCGGTGCTGTTCTCGCCCAGCAGCAGAATGGTACCGAGTGCGTGATACCTTACGCCAGCCGCCTGCTGTCCCCTTCTGAGAGGAATTACTCCATCACCGAGGGTGAGTGCTTGGCTTTAGTGTGGGCTGTCGCCATGTTCCCGCCATATTTGTACGGCCGCACGTTTTCGGTCATTACAGACCACCATGCCCTCTGCTGGCTGTCTTCCCTCCGGGACCCGACAGGACGGCTTTGTCGCTGGGCTTTGCGGCTCCAGGAATTTTCGTTTATTGTCATCTACAAGTCTGGACGTCTGCACAAGGACTCTGACTGCCTCTCTCGTCATCCCGTGGATCCTCCTGATCCTGTTGCACATGATCTGGAGACCTGCGTGTTGGCTTTCACTGACATGTGCGACATGCGCGCTGAACAACATCGCGACGAGTCCTTGCAGACCATCATCGCCGGAGTGCAATCTGGCAGCACCGACGGCCCGTGCCGCATGTTCGTGCTGCACGATGGCTGCATTGCGTTCGAGCGTCGTCGTCTTCGTCCACAGCTGACGCGTTTGTACGCTCGTGCTTTGCGAGGTGAAGAGGTTTTGCGTGCTATGAGAGCGAGAGAGAGAGAGCGACGCATTCACGAAGCGGGTCTCCTGGAACGCGATGTCGGCATTGGAACGCGGTGTCGGTGTTGCAAGCTGCCCTGTGCAACGCTCAGTGTCGGCCGTAAGTCTGAGACGCACGAAAAGAAATTATCATCTACATGAGGGATAAGATGAAAAGTTCGCGTGCACTTCCGGCAAACGCTGGGCTACGATCACACTGCTTCGCAGTTTCAAGCGTTGCGCGGCCGAGTGCAAGGTTTATTTATTAGCAATATGTGTGATATTATCGAACCGGGATACCATTTTTGTGGATGATTGTGTACTGTGTGCAAGGGCATCTAATGAGTCATTGTTTTTATTGGCGGCCGACTTGAAGCGAGAATAAAAATGGTGTGTCACTAATAGCATGTCCCTAAACATAAATAATTATGTAGCAGCTTCACTAGAAAAATGTAACAAAATCATATATAATTACTTGTTAAGTGGCCAGTTGAAATAGAAAAATAATTCACCAATGAAATATTTAGGACTTATGCTGTCGGAGGATGGCTCTTGGTCATAACATGTTAGTACCGTAGTTAGAAATGCAGGGAATGCCCTTCACTTCTTGCAACAAAGTTGAACACACAGAAGTATTAACTTAAAAGAGCAGCGTAAAAAACAAGTTTTAACAATGTTGGTGTAGGCATGCTGTGTGTTGAATGTGGTTTCTGATGTGCATATCAGTGCGCCATTGGGTGAACGTTAAAGAACCCCAGGTGGACTAAATTAATCCGGAGTTACCCACACCGGCGTGCGTCATAATCAGATCGTGGTTTTGGCACCTAAAGCCCAACAATTAATTTTTTGCATAATAATGCTTTAGAAAAAGTCCAATCCGTCGCGACACTGTTCGCCCTGGGGATATACAACCGCTTTCTAAGTGCAAGAGGAAAAAATAACTTGACTGGATCCTTTTGCTTAAACAGGGAAGCAGGTTACGTCTTAAGCTGCTTTACTCAATCTTTCATAATCATATTGACACGTATACATGTTTATCTTTCACCGGTGACCGCTGTATCGTGTCCGCACGTGTGCGCGCTTCTGCATGCGCACAAGTTATTGTTGATGGAAGCCAAACCAACACCCATGCCTTTATCAACGAACACACCCCCTTTTCCCTCTCCCTGCAGTAGTATATTAACCGCATTCAATAAACAACGTAGTTCACTCTTCTACTGCTGTCCCGGCGTTTCACTCGGCACTTAGATGCCGATACATGGTGTCAGAAGTGGCGACCGTTAGGCTACGAGCGGCGAAGTACGTCAGCGATGGACCGCATCAAGCCACCAGAGCCGCTACGCTTGGCCGGGGATGGTGGAAGAAACTGGAAGTCCTTCATACAACGGTTCGAGTTATTTCTAAAAGCAACAAGCCCTGAGAAGCCAAGATCCGAAGAAGTAAAGACCGCTATCCTGCTGAGCGTCGCCGGCGAAGAAGCAATAGAGGTATACAACAACTTCTCGTTTGCTGAAGAAGCGGAAAAGCATGACTACAAGACAGTAGTCGCGAAGTTCGAGGAGTATTGCGTCGAGAAAGAGAACGAAGTCCACGAGAGGTATGTCTTCAGAACGCGTCTCCAAGGTGAAGCTGAGCCATTCGAGCAATTCCTCCGAGAAGTCATGAAACAGGCTGCGCATTGCAACTTCGGTCTCTTGAAGGACGACATGGTTCGTGATCAAATCGTTTTTGGGACGAATTCGTCACGGCTGCGGGAGAAAATGCTGAGGGACAAATCGCTCAACCTGGAAAAAAGCCATTAGTATGTGCAAGGCAGCAGAGACAGCAGCTCGTCAGAACGACCTATGGAAGAAAACGAAGGTCGAGCACGAAGTAGACGCAGTAACGTCGAGAATCAGTACTACATCGACGCGGGAAGCCGAGACCACGGTGCGTCAGAACGAAGCATGCAACAAGATAAAGGAAGAACCAGAAGTAAGCGCGGTAACGAGACCCGCCTCCACAATGCTGATGCAACCCGCGAAGTGTTACCGATGTGGCCGATCTCATGCTCCAAGACGTTGTCCGGCGTATGGCAAAACTTGCCATCACTGCAATAGGCCTAATCACTTTGCCTCGTGTTGCAGTAAGAGAGCTGACACTAGGAGGATACACCAAGTGGATGATGAATTTGAGGTCCTAGACGTCGTGGTAAGTAGTGTCGGCCACGATCGCGATTGGCTGGTGACTGCCAGCGTAGGAGGCCGGGATGTGTCATTCAAGGTTGACACCGGGGCCCAAGCAAATCTGATACCATTTTCGCTGTATCGCAAACTAAGCGTTGGGACTCTTGAACCCAGTGGAGCAGTCTTGCGTTCCTACGGTGGAAGCATCATCAAGCAATGTGAAACTGTTTCAGCCCCGGTGGAGATAAATGGCAACAAGGACACGGTTCGATTCTTCGTGGTCAAGAAGGATCACCAGGCCATCCTCGGCTTAGAAGCCAGTGAGCGCTTTGGGCTAATCCAACGCAACATCACAAGCGTAACCGCAAGCTCTTCAAGAGACGTTACCCATAAGTTCCCTCAGCTGTTTTGCGGAATCGGTTGCCTCCAGCGGAAATACAAAATTGCGCTTCGTGATGGTGCGCTACCAGTCGTTCAACCGGCTCGAAGAGTGCCCTTCTCCCTCCAGCAGCCGCTACGCGCCGAGTTGACAAGGATGGAACAAGAAGGCATCATCAAGAAAGTCAGCTGCCCCACAGACTGGGTGAGTCCCTTAGTTATTGTTAGAAAGAAAGATGGGAGGTTAAGAATTTGTCTTGATCCAAGAAAAATCAATGAGAACATAAAAAGAGAGCACTATCAGATGCCACGACGCGAGGACATCGAAGCAGAACTGGCAGGCGCAAAATTCTTCTCTCGCCTAGACGCTAACGCCGGATTCCATCAAATTCCTCTGGATGAAGAATCGTCAATGTTATGCACATTTTCCACACCGTTTGGTCGATACCGTTTCCTTCGGCTACCCTTCGGCATAGCATCCGCCAGTGAGGTATTCCAGAAAGCGCTGAACGAAATATTTGATGATCTCCCAGGCGTCCGCGTGTATGTTGACGATGTGCTTGTATGGGGAACAACAAGAGAAGAGCATGACCAGCGCCTGCGAGACGCACTGAAAGCAGCTGAGTTGGCGGGACTAACATTCAACCCTGCGAAGTGCATGTTCGCCGTACAAGAGATTAAGTTTCTAGGCGACATAATCAGCAGTAAGGGCATCAAGCCAGATCCGTCACTACTTGCCAGCGTATTCGACTTACCGGCACCACAAAACAAGCAAGCTGTGCAGAGGATGCTCGGTGTTATTAACTATTTTTCCAAGTATGTCCCCAGCCTGACGCAGCGAACTGCGCTTTTGCGCTCGCTTTTGAAACACGATGTGCAATTTGAATGGACGCCCGCACACGAAAATGAATGGCGTGACGTATGCAAGTCATTGAGCGCAGCCCCTTTGTTGGCAATCTTTGACCCAAACAGGGCCACGAAGGTTACATCGGATGCATCGCAAGACGGCGTAGGTTCAGCTTTATTGCAGCTACATGATGATTGGAGGCCAGTAGCCTATGCTTCGAAAGCCCTGACAGCGTCCGAGCAGCGGTACTCTCAAATAGAAAAAGAAGCGCTCGCATTAGTGTTCGGCTGCGAAAGATTTCACCATTTCGTTTATGGCCGTTCAGTGACACTCGAAAGCGATCATCGTCCTCTTATCGACATAGCAAAAAAGGCGATATCAGAAATGCCCCCACGTGTGCAGCGATTCTTCCTTAGGCTGTTACGTTACGATTACGTACTCACTTTTGTTCCTGGTAAACAGTTGAACCTGGCGGACATGCTGTCGCGATCCCCTGGTCCTGGAGACGGCACTCCAGTGGACACTACAGACGTGGACCTTCATGCTGTCAGCATGGTATCATCACTCGTTTCTGAGAGGACGTCTGGACGCCTGGCACGTGAGACGGCGTCTGATCCATATCTAAAAGTAGTGTTGCAAGGAGAAACTGTGGAAGGGCCATTAGCTTCTATGAAGTCAGAGTTGTCAGTGGTCAACGGCATACTTCTCAAGGGAATGAAGGTGGTAATTCCCGCAAAAATGCGAGCAGAAATGCTAAAAAGAATTCATGAAGGGCATCTTGGCATAGGAAAATGTAAGGCAAGAGCGAGACAGTTGGTCTACTGGCCTAACATCAACTCTGATATTGAATCTCTTGTACAAAAGTGCGCTGTCTGTCAGCGACATGCCTACAGTCAACCAGCCGAGCCACTCATGTTGAGAAAGACACCTACGCAAGTGTGGTACCGCGTTGGAGCTGATATTTTTGAGTATGGCGGGAAGCACTACCTGTGTGTTTATGACGCCACTTCTAATTTTCCAGATGTGGACGAGCTTCGTGACCTGTCGACAACTTCCGTCATCGATGCACTCCGTGCCATGTTTGCAAGATATGGCCTCCCGTTGCAGTTATGCACCGACAACAGGCCACAGTTTGCCAGTCATGAGTTTGCCCAGTTTGCCGCACTGGTACGACTTCGAGCATGTGACTTCAAGTCCGCGATATCCGTGCTCAAACGGATTAGCGGAGAAAGGTGTACAGGTTGTGAAAAGGATCCTTAAAAAGACCACGGAAGCTAACGAAGATTTCTGGCTAGGTCTGTTAAATTATAGAGCAAGCCCTTTGGAAGACGGACGATCTCCAGGCGAGTTGCTGCAGAGAAGACGTTTACGCACCCTGCTCCCAGACTTCACGCATCATCCGGCCATTCAAGTGAAGAAACACAACCAGACCATTCGAAACCATCGACCACTGCCGCCCCTCGAACGTGACGATGTCGTGCGTGTGAGAGGAAAAGCATGGTCACCGAAAGCCACCGTAATTGCGCAAGCAGGTCCACGGTCCTTCTTCGTTCGAACGGAGAACAAGAAGACAATACGGCGAAATAGACGCCATCTTCTCGCAACAAAGGAAAACCCTAGTCCAGAGGTCTCATTCAGCGACACTGACGACGAACCAGACGACGAGCAAGTTTCCTCGACGGCGTCATCAGAAGCCGGTCGCACAGATGGAGCAACAGAACAAAGCCCACCACCCGTGGCACTTAGGAGGTCCCAGCGACAGCCAAGACCACCCCAGCGGCTAGCGTATGATGCTAACTTTAAACAAATAGGCACGCGGTGAACCACC
This sequence comes from Dermacentor silvarum, assembly GCF_013339745.2. Lineage (NCBI taxonomy): Eukaryota > Metazoa > Arthropoda > Arachnida > Ixodida > Ixodidae > Dermacentor > Dermacentor silvarum. The sequence continues at coordinate 28,280,374 of NC_051156.1, forward strand.
TTCTATCAACATTCTTTGAGGAAGGAAGATGTATCGTGTCCGCACGTGTGCGCGCTTCTGCATGCGCACAAGTTATTGTTGATGGAAGCCAAACCAACACCCATGCCTTTATCAACGAACACACCCCCTTTTCCCTCTCCCTGCAGTAGTATATTAACCGCATTCAATAAACAACGTAGTTCACTCTTCTACTGCTGTCCCGGCGTTTCACTCGGCACTTAGATGCCGATACAACCGCTTTAACCGGCTAACAAGCGTTAAACGTAATCGCTAGGCACAGGACGCGCCTGCATGTATTGGAAGTCTCTAGAAAGTTATCGACGCCTCTATCCGTTGTCTCTTGTCACCGGCGCTCATGTAATCTGATTGTATGAGCAATGCGAATTATCTAGAACTTTTTGGAAGACACGCGGGTACCAAGGATTATTCTGGGACCTTCGATGACTCATGTATAAAACCCGACGCGTTTCGCCGCTGATCAGATTTCGACGTTCACCGTCTGTGTTCGTCGCTTTCGTTGTGCTTCGAGTGTAGCTTGCTTTTGTGGGCCTGCAAGGGTGCAGGCGCCACGTCCACAGCTTGGCGAGCGGGCACGTGACATCGGCGACTACCTCGCCAGAGCCCAGTGGCAACCACGACGACCCTCACGCGCGCCGTCACCAGGCCGCTACATCTCGCCGCATCGCCGGCTGTATGCGGCCCAGCCCGGGGCCGGTCCGTGAGCCCCTATCCGGGAAACTAAAGGCAGCAACCGATGGAGGTGCGGTTACTGTACGACGCAATGCCGAAGATCCTCCGCCGACGACGAAAAAAATTCGCGAATCATCACGACGAGGTATCAGCACACCGCCTGGAAAGAGCCTTGAAAACAACACTTCGCCGCCGCAAGACCGGCCGACGCGACGTAGCAGCAGCGGAGCAAGCCGACGCAGCCGTGATCCGACGCCACGACTTAACCGTAACGCCAGACGATGGTCTACCGTTCTAGACGTGCGATTCGATGGTCATAATGTCACCACTCTCGTCGACACTGGAGCCGACTATTCCGTCTGCAGTGGCGAGTTCGCCGCCAAGTTGAAGAAGGTGAAAACGGCCTGGCAAGGACCCGATATCCGGACAGCGGGAGGACACCTAATAACGCCGGCTGGAATCTGCACAGCGCGAGTCACGGTAAACAACCGCACTTATCCGGCGAGCTTCTTAATCCCGCAGCACGGTTCCAGGGATGTTATCCTAGGCATGGACTTTCTAAACCAACACGGTGTAGTCAGCGACTTGAGGTCTAAGTCGATAACGCTTTCAACGGACAATGCGATACCACCGAATACAAACATCAGTTACCATGCCTTGAATGTGCTAGAAGAACAAATCACTGTTCCGCCTCGCTCCAGCGTAATGATTTCCGTCGGTACCGAAGTGCCTGCAGACGTGGAGGGCGTCAACGAGGGCGATCATCACTTACTGCTTGATCGGGAAATTTGCCTTGCTAGAGGCATAGCTGAGCTACGTGAAGGGAAAGCAAGAGTGATGCCTACGAACTTCAGCCACGAATACAAGCACAAAGGCACCATGGTCGCCTACATCGACGAAATAGTACAAGCCAGCAGTGCTTTCGCCTTCACTGATTCTAGTACACCTGCAATGACGACTGTAGTACCTGAACCAACTTTCGACATCAATCAGAACCTTCCCAATCATAAGAAAGAACAGCTAAAAGCTCTGCTCCTGCAATACAAGGACTGCTTCTCGTCGTCGTCACAAGTTCGACAAACCCCTGTCGCCAAGCACCGCATCATAACCGACGAATATATCAGCCCACTCCGTCAGAGCCCGCACCGAGTTTTGGCGCGCAACACGAGGCCATAAGGCAACAAGTCGACATCACCGTCGTTTACAAGTCAGGGCGAAAGCACTCTGACGCCGACTGCTTGTCTCGTGCCCCCGTCGAACCACCGCCGCAGGACGACCAGGATGACGACACTTTCTTGAGACCCAACAACAGTGAGCTGACCCGGAACTAAGGAGCCTTGTAGACTACCTGGAAGGCAAGACCGTCATTGTGGCCAAGGTGATCAGGCGAGGATTGGCGTCGTTTTTCTTGCAAAACGACATTCTCTTCAAAACGAACTTCTCGCCTCTTCGAGCCAACTACCTCCTCGTGGTACCCTCAGCATTGCGTCCAGGGGTTCTGCAAGCTCTCTATGACGACCCAACAGCTGGACACCTCGGTTTTTCCCGCACGCTCACGAGGATACAGGAAAAATACTACTGGCCTCGCCTCTCTGCCGACGCCGCCCACTACATAAGGACATGCCGAGACTGTCAGCGACGCAAAACACCACCGTCAAGGCCAGCCGGACTTCTACAGCCGATCGAGTCACCTCGCCGACCGTTCCAGCTGATCGGGATGGACTTACTGGGGCCTTTTCCGACGTGGACGTCGGGGAATAAATGGATCGTCGCAGCTACGGACTACCTCACCCGCTACGCCAAAATAAAAGCCTTGCCCAAAGGCAGCGCCACCGAGATAGCCTGATTCTTCGTTGAGAACACCCTCCTGCGTTACGGTGCCCCAGAATTCCTCATCACCGACGAATGGCCTCACCGAGCGCCTAAATAAGATCATCGCCGACATGCAGGCAATGTGCGTCGACGTCGAACATAAGACGTGGGATGCCATCCTTCCGCACGTGACCTTCGCATGCAACACGGCCGTGCAAGAAACCACGCACGCGGCGCCGTTCAACCTGGTCTACGCAAGGAACCCGGCAACGACGCTTGATGCCATGCTACCGGACGTCACCGACGAAGAAAATCTCGACGTTGCCAGCTATTTGCTGCATGCCGAAGAAGGTCGACAGCTCGCCCGCCAGTGCATCAAGGACCAGCAGAGGACCGACTGCCGACACTACAATCTTCGACGACGCTACGTCGCGTACCAGCCCGGCGACCGTGTTTGGGACTGGACTACGATACGCCGACGAGGACTTAGCGAGAAACTGTTACGTCGCTATTTCGAACTATACAAAATAATCCGACGTATTGGCGCACTGGACTATGAGGTCGTTCCAGACGGCATTTCGCACAGCGGCGCCGAGCACGACCTGAAGTGATCTACGTGGTGCGTCTTAAGCCTTTCTACGCCCGCTAAAGAACTTCGGTACTTTGTTACTTTGTTATTGTTTGTTGTTGCTTTTTATCTCTCTCTGTACGCGTGGTTTTGTTTTCGGTTTCGTGTTTGTAGCATAGGGACGATGTTTTTTAAGGGGAGGGTATTGACACGTATATATGTTTATCTTTCACCGGTGACCGCTTTTCACCGGCTAAAAAATGTTAAACGTTATCGATAGCCACAGGACGCGTCTGCATGTATGGGAAGTTTCTCGAACGTTATCGATGCTTCTATTGGTTGTCTCTTGTCACCGACGCTCATGTAATCTGATTGTATGAGCGACGCGAATTATCTAGAACTTTCTCGAAGACATGAGGGTACCAGGGATTAATCTGGGGCCTTCAATTACTCATGTATAAAAGCCGACGCGTTTCGCCGCTGATCAGATTTCGACGATCGCCGACTGTATTCGCCGCTTTCGTTGTTCTTCAAGTGTAGCTTGCTTTTGTGGGCACATGTTCGCCCAATAAAGAATCAGTTTCGTCATACACAGTTTTACGGCTGTTTACTTCAACTTCACTACTACGTGACGTTATGGGAATCTATCTGAAGTAGAGCACTGCACGGGCCGGTTTTTCAAGTCCGGGCCTGACCCGAGCCCGAAAGTACCATACTTCGGCCGGCCCGGTTCTGTTCGACCCATTAGCCTTTTTGCCTATACGAAGCTAGCTCGAGTTCTCGATTATTGTGAAGATACTATCATGTGATCAACAGCCGCCGGGTGGCCTTCAAGCTGCATGAAAGCAGGTTTTTGCCCTGCATTCCTTCTTGCTGCTTACCTGTTAATTTAACTGTAAGAGCAATAAACGTTTCATTACTAGCCGAGCACACACAGATTATGATGTGAATATTTGGTATGAAAACAAACCATACAATCGACAGTTAAGAAAATAGGGAGGGATCAGGCTAACAACCACCGGGAGTGGCAGAACCCCGGCTTACATTTAGGGATGAAGTTGTAGAAAAGTACATCGGTTGATCCCCATGCTCGTGCTTTAAAGAGTGCGGCAACATACTATAGCGAAGGCATAGGTGAACACTACCGTACACGCCGCGGCCCGCCATTTAATTTCACTTTTGAATCTCGTATCGTCATTCGGATACAGTGATGGAACTCGAGCCAATAATTTTGGCGCGAATGTAAATTTAGATACGCTGGTTACTGGCTTTCAGGAATACGATAATACACGGCCACTAGAAGCTTTTTTTTTCAATAAACAGAAATTGTTGACTCACAAGGCTAAGGCTCACCATATTTTCACACGGAACATGTCATTTTTATTGCTTTATTCGGCTTCATTATAATTATGTCAATTGTTTAATCGACAATTTAGGCATCCTTGTTTAGAAATATATGCAAATTTAGACTCTGTCTAATTGTGTTTCCGTACAGTGCATCTACAACGTAGGCCTTCCTTGTTTTTTTTTTTCTCCGCCCAGATTAAAGTATGATCTGCTTGCTTATTCAGGTAAATTCGCAGACAACACACCTAGTGCTACAAAAACATATACAAGGCTACGAACACGAGGGTTGAGCCACTTAACGAGTGGAAATAGCATTCAAAATAAAAATTTACTGAGGCAATAAAGTGCTCTGCATTTCTATTTTGTTTTTCATATTTCCCTCCCCAATGTTGTGAAATTTTGCAGCATCCGCGTAGACTTAAAGCATTTGTCCAAGAACAATATACACATGAAAGTCTCAGTTTAATTAGTTGGGCTAATTGTGAATTAACCTACGGCACAATATTCAACTCGCTTGAAAATATAACGAAGAAAATTACTGGAAAACAGTAGTATGTTGCCTTGTGCCTTAAGATACAAAAAAAGTTGCAAATGAACTTTTCAGATTTTATTTGCTACAATTTTATCGGGGTACTCTAAGTAATTCTTGAAAACTTATAAAAATTTTGTTTTTCCTTTAAAATGATCGCGCCTAAAATCTAGATATTTTTGTGCAGCAACAAAATATTGCAGTCGACTCTGCCTCTAGGCACGTCTTCCGCTTATGAAAAATGTAACGAGCTCAATCGAAACTCATCTCATTGATTCCCGTTAAGCATAGCTCGGATACCTGAAACAGTCTAATGAATGTTTTTGCAGCGAGTCTCACACTAATCCAATAGTTTTCCATTTCTTTAGCGCTACTGCAATGCATATATATTTCTAACTCTTTGGCACTCTTGAAGTGTGCCTTTCGCCGCTATTCCCACTCATCCAAATGTGTTTCCCCTTGTCGTTTGGCGGCGCCGCTGTCGAAATCATACCGCTACCTCCATCAAACTTCGGGTCGTTCATCACATGCCTGAGCATGATCACCTCTAGGAATTCGAAGTGTTAATAGGCTGGGAACAATGTTAATAGGCTGGGAACTTATTATATAAATGCGGATCTAGTATCCGAAGCTTCACTGTACAAATATCTAGGCGTTCATCTCGCACCAAATGTTTCGTGGGCCTCTCATATAACAAACATATGCGCTAATGGTTCAAAAACACTAGGGTACATTCGTCGCAACCTACGCAATTCTCCATCTGACATCGGCAAGTTAGCCTTCCTGACGTTCGTCCGTCCACAGCTCGAGTTCGCGTCCCCGATTTAGTCTCCTCATCACGAGTACCTAATCTGCATGTTAGAAGCCATCCAAAACCGAGCTAGTCGTTCCATTTCCCGCAATTACAAAAGGCAGTCAAGCATAACTCGAATCAAGCTTGACCTTTCGCTTCCTGCACTAAGTAGTCGTCGTGACGTGGCACAGCTGTCTTTGTTTCATAAATATGTTCATCAATTGAAGTCATCGTCCTTGCTGCTGGAACGTGCAAGTTGCGTATCACGACGACTGAATAATGATTTAAGTTTCACTCGCATCTACGGAAACACTAATGCATTTAATTTGTCGGCTTTGCCACGAGCCATCCGCTTGTGGAATTCCCTCCCTGACAGCGCTGTCATGCAAACGGACGGAGATAAATTTAGGAAACTCCTGAACTTGCAGTTTTTGTCCTAAAAATGTGTCATTCTGTATGCCATGCTCTCTATTTGTATGTAACGTCACGCTGACCATTGTTTCCTATTAATGCCTTAAATAAACTTTTCTTACACAATGTTTGATTATATGCGTGAACAATGTGCTTGGTAATATTTACCCGGCATTTTGTGCACTACCTTGAACTGTTATTTCTGTTTATCTACGTATTGCTTGTATTGTTTTTTTTTTCTTTCATACTTTGAAATAGAAATTTTTACACGACATTCGATATGTGCGCGAGCAATATGCCTGATAATATTTGGCTGATGTTTTGTACGCTAACGCGTCTTCTTCATTTGTATCCTGTTTTGCGACGATGATTTCTGCTCATTTTTGTGGTCCTCGAGTTTCGGAATTCACGTGTAAAACTGTCTTGCAGTAATGCCCCCCTTACTCAATGCCCCTCATGGGGCCTGTAAGGTATTTTGAAATAAATAAATAAAGAGTTCGTTAGTGTTGCGACGACGAAAGAATTCTTGCAGAACCCATGTTAAGATGATTATCGAAGTTAATGCGATTAACATTCACAGAATCTAGCGAGCAAGAAGCGACACACCGTGTTAGCTAAGACACCTTTATTTAGAATCCGTAGTGTTTCCCCTGATGTTTCAAGTGATTCGGCTATATGCGGCCATACACTGTCTCCCTGATTGACCCGCTTTGTTATGAACATCGCTCGCCAATGTTACCTCACGATGGTAGAACAAGGACCGCAGGCCGACGGTGCATGCACTGACGACGATGGAATTACGAGGTAGGAATGATGTCGATAGAACGACGAAGGCATATAAGGACGACTGCATGACGACGATGAGATGATTCTGAAGTGATGGCGATAAATAATTGCGACGGAATACAATGCCATGACGCCGGTGTTCTAATCTCGATTGATTGACAATAATTGCACAATACTAGCGGAATGAAATAGAAATTATGCTGATGGAACGTATGTGGTATGACCACCAAAGCATTTAGTAATTTTTAGCCAACCAGGCACGCTTCTGAATAACATACCAGCCTTCTCCCTTTCTTTTCTCCCTTTCTTTCTCCAAGACGCTTTACAAACATATCCTCGGCCGTTGAGCTCAGTACGCCGGTGCTCTAGCTCATTAGGCCACGATCACACGTTTACAAACGTATCTTGCCAACAAGTATATTATTCAAGCTCGAGCTTAGGGGGAACATTGAGCTTGGGGGCTCTTATAGAAATACATGGGAAATCGGCAATAGTTTTTCATAGCAACCGATGCACTAAATCTGATGAGTTATGTTGACTTTAGAAAAAAATTAAAATGTCGTGAATGCAGAAAGGGATATTTTATTATAGGCCGTCTACTTTTTTTACGGAAAATTTTAAAAAATTGCCAAATTTCGCAAAAGAAAACTTGACTTATACAGCTATGTACCTCAGCAGCTAAAAATGATATCGGAATTCTGTAAACTGCACCTAATAATACATCCAAAGCGGATAGCAATCATATATCATACACCATCCTGAAATATACCACTATGTTGTGAATGTTGCATTTGCAAAACCCTTCCAAACATTATAACAAATTCACGTAAGTTTTAAGGTATAGCAAAAAATTTTTTTCGTTTTTGATGCTCCAACGGGTGCAGCTTATAGAAATGCCATATTTGTTTTTAATGGTGGAGTTGCGGATTTGGAAACTTCATGCTTCTATTTTTTTTCAAATTTACGAACATCCTGCGATTCTTTGAATACATTACACTATATAAACGAAAATTCTATTTGCTGCAGTCTCTGCAATTTAACTTTCCCTCTTAATGCAACACATTTCATTCAAATCGGTTCAGCGGTTTTCTCATAAAAGCATTCCTGCATTTCATTTGTATTTGAGAATCCGGCATCGAAGATAGGCCCGAGCTAAAGCTTCCTCTTAAACAATGGATCACGCCAGTTCTATAGGAAACCCATGAAACAGAACCCTGACGTACATGCAAGACCGTCGCCGCAGTGGTGCACAAATAAAAAGTCTGCTCAAGGAAAAAAAAAATATATTCAACGGAATCTTCGCGGGAGCCTTTATCTTGGCCAGACATCTCTCCAGAATGCGGACGAGCTTTCTGGCCAGGTGTCTAGCAAAACCGTCGATTCATTGTCAGTACGCTCGTTTCCAAGCACCGAGGTGAAGCGACAGCTTCACGGTGTGTTTCTTTTTATTGCGCTTTCTTTATTTGTGCGTCATAGCATACGTCATAGCGGGAATTTCGAATTCTTTAAGGCCGATACGCCACGTGGTGGCGAAAAAATGAAACTGTACGAAATGTCCCTAATTCCTGGAATTGACGACGACAACAAGAAGCAACATTTGAAGAAACTAGATTTATTTAACTTGGCATTAACTTAGTTCCTTAAAACTGTACACACACATCTTATACATGAAACGATGGCATACCGATCGTCGTCCTTGCTCACTTAAAATGACTCAAACCCCCTTTCTTAAATGTGTTTCTACAGCATTCAAGGGGCTCGCGGACCCGTGGGAGACACAAGCCTCTGCACCAATCGCCTATTTAAGCCAATCAGGCTTGGTTCGTGCTCCAATAGGGGCCGGAGTTTGGGGGACCACGCAGACATGATCGCGAACATAGACCGTGGACAACAAATTTGGCCATGCCTAATGAACCTTCCCCCCCCCCCCCCCCCCGATACGGCCGCGCGTGGAGCGACCGCGCTATACACGTGCACACACTCGTTCAAACCAGTTTCGGGATTCCTCAAGGTCGGCTGCGGCATACATTCTTCGTGACACCTGTACGGGATTTTTGTTGAATAATGTGATCGCATCATTGCGCATCCTGTCAATTTCGTGATTTCTATTTTTTACTGATGCCAAGCTTATCGCTACTTATAATTTAATGTATTAATTATGCTAGTGTTTTAGTGCCTTCCATGTATAAATTACTTGATTGTGCTTCATTGGTATTATGTATGCACTCCCTGCAACGATCTCGAGATCGGCAGTATTCATAAAATGAAAAATAAACGCGACGCCACTTCTGTTCGCCTGCTTGAGCGCATTTCGAAATGCGCTCAAAAGAGCGCGGTTGATCATGATCAACCGCGCTCTTTTCGCTGCAGGAAAGAAAATGTTTTCCCACCCTTGTCCCGCCTGACAACGAGAAGGATTGTGCAGAAGAGCCATTCGCACAATAAATGCCGAGAACACGGCAGAACTATAAACTACAGCAATGTAGTACGCGCAAGCTTGGCAGGGAAAGTGACCTCGCTTCTAAACACTTCCGAGTTGCAGCAGACAGCATGCGCAGCGCGTGAAAAAATAAATAAAGCGCGCAGATATTCTGCTGAAATGCAGTAAACTAACTTGCTTCACACAAGTCAATAGCGCTCTCTCATTGTTTCTCAAGTATTACACAATATTAAATAAAATCAATGCCAATATCGTGAGAGAGACCTGAAAGGTTCTTGGAGACCACCGAGTGGACATATGCAACCTTAGCCATGGTGAAAACCCATGCGCAAACCGCAGAGCTAATTTCACGTCCCAACTCGAGTAACTCTATGGAAGCGGCTTCACGCCTCCCGAGCAAGCGCCGAGACTGTGAGGGCAAGTGTCAAGTGACGAGAGGAAGTGGGGCTGCGAGGAGTTTAGGATGAGGATGAGGGTCAGCCGACGCTTGCTGCTCAATCTCATGCGCGGGAGGGAAAAGGCGGGGCGGAAGCGCGCTGCTTCTGTCGCGTGCCAAGAACGGGATGGTGGGTGGGGAGTCGTCTTACACCGGCGACGGCTCTGCGAAAGGGATCTGCGACGTGGAAACCGCACGCGCCCACGCGGGCGGTTTCTGTTCAAAGCGATTTGCGACGTGAACAATGTTCAACTAGAGTCGGTAAATCGAAATCATGACCGGCAAATTTTTCCATGACTTCCTCTGAGTGAAGACGCTTGATACCATGTGATTTGCTACACCTTCGCTGGTACATCCGCCTTCGGAAGGTGGAATGGCTCATTCTTTCCTCCTTCCCTCTTAGACGTACAGAGCGAATGAGGAACTAAGCACTGAGTAGCAGACACGCACGCTCGCATACACGGAGAAAAAGCGAAGATGCAATGATAGATACCGCTTTGTTCTCCCTTTTGTGTGTGTTTGTTTCGGCGTTAAGTGGTTGAGTAAGCATATGGACAGCCAATGTCTCCCTCTATTTCCCGCTCTCTAGGCTGAATCCGACCGAAGGGGAGCTTAATTAGCGGGCATGGGCGGTAAGCATGCACACGTCTAATGTCAATGACAGAGAGATAGGCAGAGAGAGGTTGGGGCTGTGACGGTATTTATTAAAAACAGTGAAGTGATCAGCGTTGAACGTCGGCAAAGCGAGATTTGGGTCATCGTCTTTTTCACTTAAGTCGTGCAGCTGCAGCAGCGCCACTATTCCTCTCTACGTCATTACTATGGCCCCACGAGAAACAAAAAGAAATAGCCATCTTGACGACTCGGGCTGACGTGCACGCCGCTGGAACTCGACCAAGTACTTTGCCGGTAATCGTAGGCGTAGCAAGAGATGGGGCTGGCGGGGGGGGGGGGGGAAGGAAGGAGGGGTTCAACTCCCGACCCATCCCAAAAGTTTCGGACTACTTTGTATGCATATATATTCACACACACATGCAGACACCCAGACTCGTATAGGAGAATGCTACATGACATGTTCATGGACTCTGACCAAGATATATGGGTGAGCTGGAGCTCTGGGCGCTATCATGGCGTTTTCCCAAACCCCACGCTCGGAGACGCCATCCTGGGTCGCTGAAATGATGAACTGCTCACGCATGGCTCTTTCCGTGTATTTTTACTAGAAGCGAGAGCTGTTCGCGTGTAACCATGCCTCTCACATTCCAACTGCCCATGGCTATGTTGCCACCCCGAGGACACGCTTCTGGGAAGCTGCGGCCAGGCCACATTATCGCCTAGGAGCCGAGACAGCGTGTCACAGTCCCCGTGAACGAGGGGCAGACGCCGGACCAAATTCCAAAGCTGACTTATCAGCTTCCCAAAATAATCCTATGAAAGCAAGGACAATTAAGAATGGGCCCTCTGGTGCGCTAGCGAACGCCGGTTGCTGTCCAAAGACCGAGTCGGAGCCCAGAGTTGTCAGAACACAACAAAATATATTCTTCACAAAAGGCAGTTATACACACACTTGCACACTTAGGCTAGACACAACACAATTCAGATGCGTATTAACAAACACAAGAAAAATAATTCACGACAAGCACTAAGAGTCCAACACGTAAATTACAAAATGAATAGGAGCACTAAGTGTCTATTCGTATTCACCGTGCTGGTCCTGGAGTCAGACGATCTCGGCGTAGCTCGGGGCAAATCTCGGAAGAAGGAACTTCGTCCGGAAATGCAGACGCTCGATGAACTCGTCGACTACCTTGCCGGGGAATCCCCTTCCGCAGACGCTCCGTCTTCACGTTACATCACTTCACCGGTGCGGACTGAACTCCCCTCCCATATTCTCGCACGGCGGTTATAGAGCTTCCGCAGGCGTTCTCGAACTTTCGTATCGGAGTCGTGATCGCGTAGCATGGCCAAAGCTTGGGAACCTTCGAGTCTTTTCTCGTACCTTCGACCGCCGCCGTCCGAGCGTTGTCAAGGGGGGGGGGGGGGTGATGAGTCATCCCGTTGGCGTACGCTCACGCTGCAGCAGTTTCTCTCGACTCGCCGGGTGAGAAGGTGTCTCGGCGCCCCCGTGTGCTCTCTCTCCCTCTCCGGTTAACGTTTCCTCGTCGATACTCTTCTAGACGTCCAGGCGCCGTTATTCGCGTTGTTGTTTGAGGCGCATGCGCTCTCCCCCTCTGTTGAAGTTGCCGCGGGGCCGGCGTGTTCTTTCGCTGGCTTTCGTGACACTCGGCGCGCGCTTGGATAACGCGCTCTTTTGTGACACAGCGTCATCGAAGCGACGGATATTCTACCTCTGTAAGTCCAGCCGACGAGAGTTGCTCCTTGGGGGGAATCGGCTGCATTCTAAAGGGGCCTGATGCCGAGTCGCGATTAAAATAAAGAACATTGTATAGAGACCGCATTCCGACACACCCCCAACATTAACCTTTGGTAGATTTGGAGCGCACTATTTCGAAAGCAGATTAGATGGCAGATGCAGCGATATTTCGAACTTGTCAGAACACAGCGAATCGCAGTTCCAATGCGAGAGGCGAAATCACAGGCAAACACCTCTGGCGTCTAGGAAACATTCGCTGGAAGCCCGGAACAGCGGTGCTTGGTTTGTTCACCGCCCGTTTAGCGACTGAAACGACGGTCACCGCCGCGCGGGGTGTATGAAAGCGGTGTCATGGCGCCAAGGATTTACCACTGATGTATCTTCGACGGAGACTGCAAAGCTGTTGTGACGCAACACAGTATTCGCTTATGCTCCAAAAGCTGTTATTGAATATTTCCGGATGTTGAAGGCAAGATAATTGCTTTTTGTTCCTGGAATGCCTGGCAGTCCAGGAACAAACCTCAAGGATAATCTCAAGAGATAGTACAAGCACAAAAACCAATAGCCAGTGGATTTCATTACGCTCAATTTAACGCGCCTACTACTATAAATTCTAGGATTACAGGTATTCTGGGCTGTTCACCATGTTTGTGATACTTCCCCTCAAAACTGCCTCGGTAGCAAAGTGAACTAAAATCTGCAAAATGTTATAATTCACTAGTCTCTTCAGGTCTGAAAAAAACTAAGCACAGAACAGGAATGGAATGATTGCCTTAGGTTAACGAACGAGGAATACATAGTGACTTTTGGCGCGAATGGAAGACTAAAAATTTCGTTTTGGATGGATTAATGACTAGATGGTTGTCGTTGCACCATTTCAATAGTTGGTCAAGAGCCTCATTTAGTTTTAGTTGCATCAATGTAATATGCAGACGAGGGTCCCAGAGTATTAATGCTGAAAACGGGACCCTCGGTTAGAAACTACAACAAAATTGTAAACTTGTTGGCAGCATAACATTGGATTGGATAATGGTATATTAGTTGCAAGAAAAGCAAATCATAATAATAAAAGAAAACCCAACAAACAATGTTTGTGTGTGTGTGTGAACCGCAGCGATGGCCTAGCGGTAGAGCATCCGCCTTGTATGCGGGAGGTACCGAGTTCAAATCCCGGTGCCGCCGGGAACCCACCGGTTTTTCTCATGGGTAGAGATGTACCCTGGCCTGGTGCTCGGCTGTCGTGGGGGTCCCCATCTCGAAAGAGGGCCCAATAGAGATTTCAGCTGTTGTCTCTGGGTGCCTCTTGTCCAACCACAGACGGCCTTGTAGACGAGCGTCCGCCGCGACTGTGGGAGGCAAGTGCTGCCGCCGGGTACCTACCGGTAAAATAGGTACAAGCGCGCTCCCGGCCTGGTGCTCGGCCATTATGGGACCTCAACGCTTGGAAAGGGGTGTTTGACCTCAACCCGAAGGTGCCGCCACCTCAATAGGTGCTTGGGGCGCCACATGGGAAATGACCGCCATGGGAGCGGCCCAGACACCACTTGATTTCCGTGCTCACGTTGGTTTCGACGGGAATTCAGGGCGCAGGCTCCTTTCCCAAGCGTATCACCCCTGAAGGAAGCCGAACGCCAGGCCGGGGTACGCTTGTACCCTTTTGAACCAGCGGGTGCCCGGCGGCGGTGAGAATCGAACCCACAGCCTCCCGCAGCCGAGGCGGGCGTTATTGATTCATGCTCTGCTGATATTATTGGTCTGACGGAGACCTGGCTGTCTGCAAAAGTTAAAAATGAAGAAATTTTGGACTGTGAAAAGTGCTACAAATTTTACCGATGTGATCGTGATTACCGGTCTGGTGGTGGTGTTCTGTTGGCGGTTGCCGACACGCTTGCTTCTCATGTTATTCCAATTGTATCTTCACTTGAGCTTGTGTGTCTACGCGTGCTCATTCATTCTCGCGAAATAATTTTTTGTGTTTGCTATCGGCCACCAACTGCATCACTGTCCTTTTGTAATGACCTGCACGATGCTGTCAATCATCTGTTCGTCAGATACCCAAAATCGCCCCTCTTCATACTTGGCGACTTCAATTTTCCAGACATTAGGTGGGAAAGAGCCCCGGTTTCCTTAAAACACAAATCAGCTGAAAGCAAGGAATTTCTAACTTTTTGTCAAGATTTCAACTTAACTCAGCTCGTTCACTTTCCCACTCGTACATCTCCCACTGCCGCTAACATTCTAGACTTAGTGCTTACAACTGCACCAGATCTAGCTTCCTGCTTAACTCATTCACCGGGAATTAGCGACCACTCTATAATTCACTTCACCCTACGAGCACGGGTTTCCAACAAGAAAAAAACCAGGGTCATCCAAGACTACAGCAAAGCAGATATTACTGGAATGAATATGGAACTACAGGCATTTGTTGATCGTTTTTTTGCTGGTTTTGAGCAGCGGTCGGTTGAGGACAACTCGTTGCTTTATAAAAACAAACTCTTGTCCCTAATTGATCGCTTTGTACCTAAAAGAAAAGTTTCATCGAGTCCTCGCTCTCCGTGGTTTCATAACACGCTAAAGCGCATGCGCAACAAAAAGAAGCGGATATTTCGACGGGCAAAGCTAACAGCCAGAACAGACCACTGGTCTTGCTATCAAAAATTTAACCGAGAATTCTGTACTGCGCTTTCAAAAGCAAAGAAGGAATTCTATCATAAAACTCTTCCTTTGCTACTGCTTTCTAACCCCCGCAAATTTTGGAGCATTATTAACGGTTCAAAAGGGACACACATTCAATTACTCCAATCTAATGTTCCAGTAGTTCAAAGCGAGTGCTGCAATGTTCTGAACAATGTATTTGTTACTCATTTTAATAAAAGCATTCCCACAGTGTTTCCACAAATACCAAAAACCAACTTTTTACCAATGGATCCCATCGCTATTGATGCAGTTGGTGTAGAAAGGCTTATTGTCAATTTAAAGGTGTCTTCATCGGCCGGTCCAGATTGTATCTCATCAAAAATGATGAAGTGTACCCAAGTGTATTCTTCATTGATATTGTCAAAGCTTTTTGAACAGTCATTACAGGTGTCGACACTGCCCTCTGACTGGAAGATAGGGAAGGTGGTCCCTGTGCATAAATCTGGTGATGTACATTTCCCCAATTATTACCGTCCCATATCATTAACATCCATCCCAGTCAAAATCTTAGAGCATATAATATACTCGCATCTCATCGAATTGCTTGAGTCCAATTCCTTCTTCAGTATTTATCAGCATGGATTCCGTAAAACAGTTTCGTGCGAAACGCAATTGCTATGTTTTACCAACGACTTATTTATTAACGCGGATCATGACGTTGATACTGATTGCATATATTTAGATTTTGCCAAAGCATTTGACTCCATCTCACACGACCTACTTATATTAAAGCTTAATCAACTTAACATAGACCCCAGTGTACTTGCATGGATTAAGGAATTTCTCTCTAACCATAGCCAGTATGTGACAGCTAATGACTTTTGTTCAGCTAATTCCCCCGTAACATCCGGTGTTCCGCAAGGGTGCGTTTTGGGCCCTCTACTTTTCTTGATTTATATTAATGGTCTTCCTACTTGCCTTTCTTTCTCAACTGTGCGACTGTTTGCAGATGACTGTGTAATTTACCAGAAAATTACTAACCATGCTGATTATATCAATCTGCAACACGATCTAGATAGGGTGTTTGAATGGTGCAATCAATGGCTCATGGCACTTAACCCAACTAAATGTAAAAACATGCGAGTTTCTCGCCACGCTACTACTCATTGTCCGCGTACTTCATCATCATCATCATCATCAGCCTATATTTATGTCCACTGCAGGACGAAGGCCTCTCCCTGCGATCTCCAATTACCCCTGTCTTGCGCTAGCGTATTCCAACTTGCGCCTGCGAATTTCCTAACCTCATCATCCCACCTGACTTTCTGCCGTCCTCGACTGCGCTTCCCTTCTCTTGGTATCCATTCTGTAACCCTAATGGTCCACCGGTTATCCATCCTACGCATTACATGGCCTGCCCAGCTCCATTTCTTCCGCTTAATGTCAACTAGAATATCGTCTACCCCCGTTTGTTCTCTGATCCACACCGCTCTCTTCCTGTCTCTTAACGTTACTCCTAAGATTTTTCGTTCCATTGCTCTTTGTGCGGTACTTAACTTGTTCTCGAGCTTCTTTGTTAACCTCCAAGTTTCTGCCCCGTATGTTAGCACCGGTAGAATGCAATGATTGTACACTTTTCTTTTCAACGACAGTGGTAAGCTCCCAGTCAGGATTTGGCAATGCCTGCCGTATGCACTCCAACCTAATTTTATTCTTCTGTAAATTTCTTTCTCATGATCAGGGTCCCCTGTGAGTAATTGACCTAGATAAACATATTCCTTTACAGATTCTAGAGGCTGACTGGCGATCCTGAATTCTTGTTCGCTTGCCAGGCTATTGAACATTATCTTTGTCTTCTGCATATTACTTACTCCCTCAATAATATTCCATTACCATCTGTTGACAGTTATAAATACCTTGGTCTTCACATTTCTTCTAACCTTTCGTGGAATACGCATGTCGAATATGTAGCTAACAACGCGAATCGCATGCTTGGCTATCTGCGTCGAAATTTTTTTTATGCCCCATCGTCCCTGAAGTTAACACTTTACAAAACCCTGGTGCGTTCTAAGTTAGAGTACGCATGCGCCATATGGGATCCTACTCAGACCACCCTCATTCAAACTCTTGAAGCTATTCAGAATCGCGCAGCGCGTTTCATCTTATCGAATTATTCACGTCATTCCAGTGTCACGTCTATGAAGAAAACCCTAAACTTGCCTGACCTTTCGTTGCGTCGAAAGTCATCTCGCCTTAATCTTTTTCACAAAATCTATTATTATAACAACGATTTAAAGGACATCCTGTTTCATCCACCTCATTATATTTCTTCAAGGACCGATCATCGCTTCAAGGTTGGTCTGCCGTCTTCTCGCACAAAATTGTGTAATGACTCTTTTGTTCCTAGGACAAGCGTCGCATGGAACCACCTTCCCTCCACAATCGCAAGCATAACTGATGATCACGAGTTCAAGATCGCTTTACAAAATGCCTTGTATTATTTTTGTTAGTTGCACGTCTTGTCATTTTTCCCCACTCCTTTCTGTAGTGCCTTCGGGCCCTGAAAGTATTTTCAATAAATAAATAAATAAATAAATGCTCTAATCAATGTAGTGTAACAGAAATAACAGTGACAAAATTATAGAGTTTCTAAAGGCGAAAAAAAAGAAACGAACCGAGAGAAATAAGAAAGTGGCGTAGTATGAACGCTGCAAAAAAAGAACAGGTGGTACTTATTAGTTAGGTGACTATGAAAATACAAAAATTTATTAAGGTAAATGAACAGAGGTTAGCAGAAAATCTTTTTGTGAAGCTTTGAAACGCTGAAATGTGTTCAGTATTTTAAGTGAAGCAGGAAAACGATACCAAATGGTAATGGTAGCGAATGTAGATGTTTTTTTACCATAGTTAGTGCGAACTGATGGTAAAAAAATTATAATTATAAGCGAACCTAGTGGGGTTGGTATTTCTAAGGGAACTACTTTTAATATATTGGACAGTCAGCTGGGAATCAAGCAATTTATAAAATATTATTGCTAAATGGTAGTTGAATAACTTTTTTATTCCTAAAATTTTGTACTGCTCAAGCAGGCCGATAGCATTAGAGCGCGGTGAACTGTATTGCTTGATTGATACGTATTGCTTGAGTTTGTATATGCTGAACTGAAGACAAATAACGTAGATAAGTGTTACCCCAAACGATTAATCCGTAGTTAATGTGTGAATGAATGAATGCGAAGTAGATAAAAGCAAAGCACACGGAGAAAAATAGTGTCGTGCCTTGATAAGCGCGCGGATACCAAACGCGCACTTCAGCTTCACATGGTTGATGTGCAGGCGAAACTTCAGATGGCTGTCTAGCATAACACCTAGAAATGAAACGGAGTCGCTAATGGGAATGGAATGATTGCCTTAGGTTAACGAACGAGGAATACATGGTGACTTTTAGCGCGAATGGAAGACTAAAACTTTCGTTTTGGATGGATTAATGTCTAGATGGTTGTCGTTGCACCATTTCAATAGTTGGTCAAGAGTCTTATTTAATTTGATTACTAGAGCAGAGATGCACTTATCAGCTATAGATATAGTTGTATCGTCAGCATATAGAACGTAATTAGTTAAGTCTGTGACGCCTGGCATATCATTAATGTAAAGAGAATGTAATGGATTAATGACTAGATGGTTGTCGTTGCACCATTTCAATAGTTGGTCAAGAGTCTTATTTAGTTTGATTACTAGAGCAGAGATGCACTTATCAGCTATATATATAGTTGTATCGTCAGCATATAGAACGTAATTAGTTAAGTCTGTGACGCTTGGCATATCATTAATGTAAAGAGAAAACAGCAAAGGCCCCAGTATTGAGCCCTGTGGTAGCCCTTGGTTCAGGTTTTTACAACGGGAATAGGTTTCACACGCATATACAATAAATTCCCAATCAGACAAATAACGTTTAAGAAGGCTAGGGCCGGGCCAGTTATTCCATATGCTTTACGTTTACGAAATAAAATCATATGATTAATAGTATCAAATGCCTTAGTAAGGTCTAAGAAAACAGAACCGACGAATTCATTATTGTAAAGACTATTCTTAATAAAATCAGTTAAGCAAAGTAGAGCTAAGTTAGTGGAACTTCCAGATCGAAAACCGAACGGGCAGGATTTAATTATACGTAATTTGTCCAAATACTTGCTTAATCTGATCAAAAATGATTTTTCAATTATTTACGTAGGGAAGAAAAAGTCGAAATTGGACGCTAATTTGCAATTAATTCTTTATTACCTTTTTTAAATACTGGAATAACCTTTGCACGTTTTAGCAATGGCGGAAATTCACCAGATGTAAAGATCAGGTTAATTGGTACGCTCAGAGGCTCACATATCGCATCAGCGACTAGTTTTAGATGGCGCACGGCAATACCATCTAATCCTGGACTTGTGTTATGAAGATTACGTCTAATAGAAAGCACTTCATGCGGCGTGACAGGATGAAGGAAAAATGAATGGCTCAGGCGGTCTATTTTAGGCTCAAAAGTTGTTAGCCCGATTATCTCGGGTAGTGCGATATGATCAGAAAAAGCGTTTGTATCTGAGAAGGCTGACAAAAGGTAAGATTGTCGCGTACAATTTTAGAGATAATCATAGGCGTCTCACTGTTCAAAAAGTCATTCAGCAACTGCCATTGCTTTTTAGGGTTGGTTTTATTCTGCAGGAACGCTGTTTCATAGTAAAGCCTTTTGGCTTCTCTGAGAGTCCTGCTAAGAATGTTGCAGTATGTTTTGTACCGATTTCTGAGAGAATAGTTAAATGGTTGTCTTTTAGTCTTCTTATACAAATTATATTTTGTCCGCAAGCTCTTCAGGAGACCCAAGGATTATTGGGGCGTTTAAATCGATTTTTACATCGCACAATTCGAGAGCAAGTACTTACTGCTTTATTGAAGACCCTACAGAGGCTCCTAAGTCCTTGTGCAATTTGCAGAAGGACTTAGGAGCCTCTGTAGGGTCTTCAATAAAATTCAGATTTGACCAGTCAGTGGAGCTAATGGTAGAAATGAATTTTGTCTGCGTCGAGTAAGAGGTGACAATGTTGGCCAAACGTGTTTCGAAGATGGCAAAAATCGGAAAGTGATCAGTGAGGTCAGTGTTAACAACGCCCGCCAAAATGGGTACGTCTAGGTTTGTTAAAACATGATCAATTAGTGAATGAGAACCCTCACCAACACATCTTGTAGGCGATGTGATGAGAGATTCACATTAGTGAGTGGTTTCTATCTTGGTGTGCAAAATCTGCTAGCGCGATAAGTCATAACCGCGAGTGAGCTTGTACACACAACGTGCTTCCATGTTTGCGCAAGCAAGGTGAACCGATATCACCCCTGCTTGTCGTTCAAGCACTCACCACATTCACACTCACTTCCACTCACAAGCACCAACCTGCACTCACAGTCACGTTCACATTCACCTCTATACACCCAGAAGCACTCACCACATTCACACTCACAGCACTCAGTCACGTTCACAATCATATCCACTCACACTCACCTCCACTCACACTCACTAGCACTCACCTCCACTCACACTCACTGGCTCTCACCTCCACTCACACTGACTGGCACTCACCTTCACTCACACTCACTGGCACTCACCTCCACTCACACTCACTGGCACTCACTCGCACTCACCTCCACTCACACTCACTGGCACTTGCCCGCGCTCACATTCACTGGCACTCACCTCCACTCACACTCACGGGCACTCACTCGCACTCACCTCCACTCACACTCACTGGCACTCACTCGCACTCACTGGCACTCGCACTCACCTGGGGCGGTATTTTGTAAGAGTGTACCTAGTGGACTGTCCATTTCGGTGGCCGTTGATTCGCTGCTGCTTGACGTGCAGGAAGGAGCAGCAGCGAATCAACGAAGCAGCAGCGAATCATCAAGCAGCAGCGAATCAACGGCCGCTGAAATAGAGAGTCCACTAGGTAGACTCTTACAGAATACCGCCCCTGCACTCACACTCACTCACTCGCACTCACTTCCACTCACACTCATTCGCACTCACATGCACTCACACTGACTGGCACTCACACGCACTCACGACTTTGAAATGAGAGCGAGTGAGTGCACTCATGAGTCCGCCGACCTATGAACGAGAGTACCCAGCAAGGCTTTAAATCCTTTGTCGAGATGCATTTAGATTAACCTCTGTTAATCATCTAGATTAAACTCGATAACATTTTCTCTTTTCTGCCGAGCGTTTACATAAGTACATAACTGGCGCCAGTCTTTCTTTGTGCTTAGTATGTTTATATGTAAGAAAATTAAACTCCTGCTTCAAGTGTTCTTTCTTAATGAACTGATTTACATGACGTTCTCACCCAAAAAAAGACACGAACACTGAGATTAGTGTACTTTTACCAAACCGTTTTCTGTTGCAATGATCACAGCAGAACTTCCTTCTTCCCGCCTAGCAAAAAATCTGCCATTGCACATCCAGACATATTTATAGCCCTGCTGTCTGTGCCTCTGTCCGCACTGCCAAAACAACTTCTTTTGCGCTCGTGTGAAGATTTAGACATGGTTCGAGACAGGAGTGCAGTCGAGGGGAGCCAAAACGAAAAAATAAAATAACCGCATATCCCCGAAGTGAATGATGATGAGTGGGCGAAGCACCGGGGGATCATTCGGGTAACCGTGAAAGTCTCGTCACATGTTACATTTACATGCGAGTGCGCGATAAGCAGCGGCAAATCACCGGAAGCGTTCTCTACCGGTGGTTGGTGGCGCCGATGCTCGGTTCAAGGGCGACGCCGGCAAGCGGACCCAGAAGCGGCGGCAAAACGACGGAAGCGTTCTACCTGAGGTTGGTGGCGCCGACGCTCGGTTCAAGCGCGACGCCGGCAAGCGGACCCAGAGGCGGCGAGAGCGCGGGAAGCGGCGGCAAAACGCCGGAAGCGTTCTCTACCTGAGGTTAGTGGTGCCGATGCTCGGTTCAAGTGCGACGCCGGCAAGCGGACCCAGAGGCGGGGAGAGCGGGAAGCGGATGCAAAACGCCGGAAGCGTTCTCTACCTGACGTTGGTGGCGCCGATGCTCGGTTCAAGCGCGACGCCGGCAAGCGGACCCAGAGGCGGCGAGAGCGCGGGAAGCGGCGGCAAAACGCCGGAAGCGTTCTCTGCCTGAGGTTGGTGGCGCCGATGCTCGGTTACAGCGTGACGCCGGCAAGCGGACCCAGAGGCGGCGAGAGCGCGGGAAGCGGCGGCAAAACGCCGGAAGCGTTCTCTACCTGACTTTCGTGGCGCCGAATGCTCGGTTCAAGCGCGACGCCAGCAAGCGGACCCAGAGGCGGCGAGAGCGCGTGAAGCGGCGGCAAAACGCCGGAAGCGTTCTCTACCTGAGGTTGGTGGCGCCGATGCTCGGTTCAAGCGCGACACTTGCAAGCGGACCCAGATGCGCGAGAGCGCGGGAAGCGGCGGCAAAACGCCGGAAGCGTTCTCTACCTGAGGCTGGTGGCGCCGATGCTCGGTTCAAGTGCGACGCCGGCAAGCGGACCCAGAGGTGGGGAGAGCGGGAAGCGGATGCAAAACGCCCGAAGCGTTCTCTACCTGACGTTGGTGGCGCCGATGCTCGGTTCAAGCGCGACGCCGGCAAGCGGACGCAGAGGCGGCGAGAGCGCGGGAAGCGGCGCAAAACGCCGGAAGCGTTCTCTACCTGAGGCTGGTGGCGCCGATGCTCGGTTCAAGTGCGACGCCGGCAAGCGGACCCAGAGGTGGGGAGAGCGGGAAGCGGATGCAAAACGCCCGAAGCGTTCTCTACCTGAGGTTGGTGGCGCCGATACTCGGTTCAAGCGCGACGCCGGCAAGCGGACCCAGAGGCGGGGAGAGCGCGGGAAGCGGCGGCAAAACGCCGGAAGCGTTCTCTACCTGACATTGGTGGCGCCGAATGCTCGGTTCAAGCGCGACGCCGGCAAGCGGACCCAGAGGCGGCGAGAGCGCGGGAAGCGGCGGCAAAACGCCGGAAGTGTTCTCTACCTGAGATTGGTGGCGCCGATGCTCGGTTCAAGCGCGACACTGGCAAGCGGACCCAGAGGCGCGAGAGCGCGGGAAGCGGCGGCAAAACCGCCGGAAGCGTTCTCTACCTGAGGTTGGTGGCGTCGATGCTCGGTTCAAGCGCGACGCCGGCAAGCGGCCCCAGAGGCGGGGAGAGCGGGAAGCGGATGCAAAACGCCGGAAGCGTTCTCTACCTGACGTTGGTGGCGCCGATGCTCGGTTCAAGCGCGACGCCGGCAAGCGGACCCAGAGGCGGCGAGTGCGCGGGAAGCGACGGCAAAACGCCGGAAGCGTCCTCTACCTGAGGTTGGTGGCGCCGACACTCGGTTCAAGCGCGACACCGGCAAGCGGACCCAAGCGCGCGAGAGCGCGGGAAGCGGCGGCAAAACGCCGGAAGCGTTCTCTACCTGAGGTTGGTGGCGCCGATGCTCAGTTCAAGCGCGACACCAGCAAGCGGACCCAGAGGCGCGAGAGCGCGGGAAGCGGCGGCAAAACGCCGGAAGCGTTCTCTACCTGAGGTTGGTGGCACCGATGCTCGGTTCAAGCGCGACACCAGCAAGCGGACCCAGAGGCGGGGAGAGCGCGGGAAGCGGATGCAAAACGCCGGAAGCGTCCTCTACCTGAGGTTGGTGGCGCCGATGCTCGGTTCAAGCGCGACGCCGGCAAGCGGACCCAGAGGCGGCGAGAGCGCGGGAAGTGGATGCAAAACGCCGGAAGCGTTCTCTACCTGTCGTTGGTGGCGCCGATGCTCAGTTCAAGCGCGACACCAGCAAGCGGACCCAGAGGCGGGGAGAGCGCGGGAAGCGGATGCAAAACGCCGGAAGCGTCCTCTACCTGAGGTTGGTGGCGCCGATGCTCGGTTCAAGCGCGACGCCGGCAAGCGGACCCAGAGGCGGCGAGAGCGCGGGAAGTCGGATGCAAAACGCCGGAAGCGTTCTCTACCTGTAGTTGGTGGCGCCGATGCTCGGTTCAAGCGCGACGCCGACAAGCGGACCCAGAGGCGGCGAGAGCGCGGGAAGCGGATGCAAAACGCCGGAAGCGTTCTCTACCTGACGTTGGTGGCGCCGATGCTCGGTTCAAGCGCGACACTGGCAAGCAGACCCAGAGGCGGCGAGAGCGCGGGAAGCGGCGGCAAAACGCCGGAAGCGTCCTCTACCTGAGGTTGGTGGCGCCGATGCTCGGTTCAAGCGCGACGCCGGCAAGCGGACCCAGAGGCGGCGAGAGCGCGGGAAGCGGCGGCAAAACGCCGGAAGCGTTCTCTACCTGAGGTTGGTGGCGCCGATGCTCAGTTCAAGCGCGACGCCGGCAAGCGGACCCAGAGGCGGCGAGAGCGCGGGATGCGGCGGCAAAACGCCGGAAGCGTTCTCTACCTGAGGTTGGTGGCGCCGATGCTCGGTTCAAGCGCGACGCCGGCAAGCGGACCCAGAGGCGGGGAGAGCGGGAAGCGGATGCAAAACGCCGGAAGCGTTCTCTACCTGACGTTGGTGGCGCCGATGCTCGGTTCGAGCGCGACGCCGGCAAGCGGACCCAGAGGCGGCGAGAGCGCGGGAAGCGGCGGCAAAACGCCGGAAGCGTTCTCTACCTGAGGTTGGTGGCGTCGATGCTCGGTTCAAGCGCGACACCAGCGAGCGGACCCAGAGGCGGCGAGAGCGCGGGAGGCGGCGGCAAAACGCCGGAAGCGTTCTCTACCTGAGGTTGGTGGCGCCGATGCTCGGTTCAAGCGCGACGCCGGCAAGCAGACCCAGAGGCGGGGAGAGCGGGAAGCGGATGCAAAACGCCGGAAGCGTTCTCTACCTGACGTTGGTGGCGCCGATGCTCGGTTCAAGCGCTGACGCCGGCAAGCGACCCAGAGGCGGCGAGAGCGCGGGAAGCGGCGGCAAAACGCCGGAAGCGTTCTCTACCTGAGGTTGGTGGCGCCGATGCTCGGTTACAGCGCGACGCCGGCAAGCGGACCCAGAGGCGGCGAGAGCGCGGGAAGCGGCGGCAAAACGCCGGAAGCGTTCTCTACCTGACGTTGGTGGCGCCGATGCTCGGTTCAAGCGCGACGCCGGCAAGCGGACCCAGAGGCGGCGAGAGCGCGGGAAGCGGCGGCAAAACGCCGGAAGCGTTCTCTACCTGAGGTTGGTGGCGCCGATGCTCGGTTCAAGTGCGACGCCGGCAAGCGGACCCAGAGGCGGGAGAGCGGGAAGCGGATGCAAAACGCCGGAAGCGTTCTCTACCTGACGTTGGTGGCGCCGATGCTCGGTTCAAGCGCGACGCCGGCAAGCAGGACCCAGAGGCGGCGAGAGCGCGGGAAGCGGCGGCAAAACGCCGGAAGCGTCCTCTACCTGAGGTTGGTGGCGCCGATGCTCGGTTCAAGCGCGAACGCCGGCAAGCGGACCCAGAGGCGGCGAGAGCGCGGGAAGCGGATGCAAAACGCCGGAAGCGTTCTCTACCTGACGTTGGTGGCGCCGATGCTCGGTTCGAGCGCGACGCCGGCAAGCGGACCCAGAGGCGGCGAGAGCGCGGGAAGCGGCGGCAAAACGCCGGAAGCGTTCTCTACCTGAGGTTGGTGGCGTCGATGCTCGGTTCAAGCGCGACACCGGCAAGCGGACCCAGAGGCGCGAGAGCGCGGGAAGCGGCGGCAAAACGCCGGAAGCGTTCTCTACCTGAGGTTGGTGGCGCCGATGATCGGTTCAAGCGCGACGCCGGCAAGCAGACCCAGAGGCGGGGAGAGCGGGAAGCGGATGCAAAACGCCGGAAGCGTTCTCTACCTGACGTTGGTGGCGCCGATGGTCGGTTCAAGCGTGACGCCGGCAAGCGAACCCAGAGGCGGCGAGAGCGCGGGAAGCGGCGGCAAAACGCCGGAAGCGTTCTCTACCTGAGGTTGGTGGCGCCGATGCTCGGTTACAGCGCGACGCCGGCAATCGGACCCAGAGGCGGCGAGAGCGCGGGAAGCGGCGGCAAAACGCCGGAAGCGTTCTCTACCTGACGTTGGTGGCGCCGATGCTCGTTTCAAGCGCGACGCCGGCAAGCGGACCCAGAGGCGGCGAGAGCGCGGGAAGCGGCGGCAAAACGCCGGAAGCGTTCTCTACCTGAGGTTAGTGGCGCCGATGCTCGGTTCAAGTGCGACGCCGGCAAGCGGACCCAGAGGCGGGGAGAGCGGGAAGCGGATGCAAAACGCCGGAAGCGTTCTCTACCTGACGTGGGTGGCGCCGATGCTCGGTTCAAGCGCGACGCCGGCAAGCGGACCCAGAGGCGGCGAGAGCGCGGGAAGCGGCGGCAAAACGCCGGAAGGGTTCTCTACCTGAGGTTGGTGGCGCCGATGCTCGGTTCAAGCGCGACGCCGGCAAGCGGACCCAGAGGCGGCGAGAGCGCGGGAAGCGGCGGCAGAACGCCAGAAGCGTTCTCTACCTGAGGTTGGTGGCGCCGATGCTCGGTTCAAGCGCGACGCCGGCAAGCGGACCCAGAGGCGGGAAGAGCGGGAAGCGGATTCAAAACGCCCGAAGCGTTCTCTACCTGAGGCTGGTGGCGCCGATGCTCGGTTCAAGTGCGACGCCGGCAAGCGGACCCAGAGGTGGGGAGAGCGGGAAGCGGATGCAAAACGCCCGAAGCGTTCTCTACCTGACGTTGGTGGCGCCGATGCTCGGTTCAAGCGCGACACTGGCAAGCAGACCCAGAGGCGGCAAGAGCGCGGGAAGCGGCGGCAAAACGCCGGAAGCGTTCTCTACCTGAGGCTGGTGGCGCCGATGCTCGGTTCAAGTGCGACGCCGGCAAGCGGACCCAAGCGCGCGAGAGCGCGGGAAGCGGCGGCAAAACGCCGGAAGCGTTCTCTACCTGAGGTTGGTGGCGCCGATGCTCATTTCAAGCGCGACACCAGCAAGCGGACCCACAGGCGCGAGAGCGCGGGAAGCGGCGGCAAAACGCCGGAAGCGTTCTCTACCTGAGGTTGGTGGCACCGATGCTCGGTTCAAGCGCGACACCGGCAAGCGGACCCAGAGGCGGGGAGAGCGCGGGAAGCGGATGCAAAACGCCGGAAGCGTCCTCTACCTGAGGTTGGTGGCGCCGATGCTCGGTTCAAGCGCGACGCCGGCAAGCGGACCCAGAGGCGGCGAGAGCGCGGGAAGTGGATGCAAAACGCCGGAAGCGTTCTCTACCTGTCGTTGGTGGCGCCGATGCTCGGTTCAAGCTCGACGCCGACAAGCGGACCCAGAGGCGGCGAGAGCGCGGGAAGCGGATGCACACGCCGGAAGCGTTCTCTACCTGACGTTGGTGGCGCCGATGCTCGGTTCGAGCGCGACACTGGCAAGCAGACCCCGAGGCGGCAAGAGCGCGGGAAGCGGCGGCAAAACGCCGGAAGCGTCCTCTACCTGAGGTTGGTGGCGCCGACACTCGGTTCAAGCGCGACACCGGCAAGCGGACCCAAGGGCGCGAGAGCGCGGGAAGCGGCGGCAAAACGCCGGAAGCGTTCTCTACCTGACGTTGGTGGCGCCGTTGCTCGGTTCAAGCGCGACACTGGCAAGCAGACTCAGAGGCGGCAAGAGCGCGGGAAGCGGCGGCAAAACGCCGGAAGCGTTCTCTACCTGAGGCTGGTGGCGCCGATGCTCGGTTCAAGTGCGACGCCGGCAAGCGGACCCAGAGGCGGGGAGAGCGCGAAGCGGATGCAAAACGCCGGAAGCGTTCTCTACCTGACGTTGGTGGCGCCAATGCTCGGTTCAAGTGCGACGCCGGCAAGCGGACCCAGAGGCGGGGAGAGCGGGAAGCGGATGGAAAATGCCGGAAGTGTTCTCTACCTGACGTTGGTGGCGCCGATGCTCGGTTCAAGCGCGACGCCGGCAAGCGGACCCAGAGGCGGCGAGAGCGCGGGAAGCGGCGGCAAAACGCCGGAAGCGTTCTCTACCTGAGGTTGGTGGCGCCGATGATCGGTTCAAGCGCGACGCCGGCAAGCGGACCCAGAGGCGGGGAGAGCGGGAAGCGGATGCAAAACGCCGGAAGCGTTCTCTACCTGACGTTGGTGGCGCCGATGCTCGGTTCAAGCGCGACGCCGGCAAGCGGACCCAGAGGCGGCGAGAGCGCGGGAAGCGGCGGCAAAACGCGGGTTCTCTACCTGAGGTTGGTGGCGCCGATGCTCGGTTCAAGCGTGACGCCGGCAAGCGGACCCAGAGGCGGGGAGAGCGGGAAGCGGATGCAAAACGCCGGAAGCCTTCTCTACCTGACGTTGGTGGCGCCGATGCTCGGTTCAAGCGCGACACTGGCAAGCAGACCCAGAGGCGGCAGGAGCGCGGGAAGCGGCGGCAAAACGCCGGAAGCGTTCTCTACCTGAGGCTGGTGGCGCCGATGCTCGGTTCAAGTGCGACGCCGGCAAGCGGACCCAGAGGCGGGGAGAGCGGGAAGCGGATGCAAAACGCCGGAAGCGTTCTCTACCTGACGTTGGTGGTGCCGATGCTCGGTTCAAGCGCGACACTGGCAAGCAGACCCAGAGGCGGCAAGAGCGCGGGAAGCGGCGGCAAAACGCCGGAAGCGTTCTCTACCTGAGGCTGGTGGCGCCGATGCTCGGTTCAAGCGCGACGCCGGCAAGCGGACCCAGAGGCGGGGAGAGCGCGGTAAGCGGATGCAAAACGCCGGAAGCGTCCTCTACCTGAGGTTGGTGGCGCCGATGCTCGGTTCAAGCGCGACGCCGGCAAGCGGACCCAGAGGCGGCGAGAGCGCGGGAAGTGGATGCAAAACGCCGGAAGCGTTCTCTACCTGTCGTTGGTGGCGCCGATGCTCGGTTCAAGCTCGACGCCGACAAGCAGACCCAGAGGCGGCGAGAGCGCGGGAAGCGGATGCAAACGCCGGAAGCGTTCTCTACCTGAGGTTGGTGGCGCCGATGCTCGGTTCGAGCGCGACACTGGCAAGCAGACCCAGAGGCGGCAAGAGCGCGGGAAGCGGCGGCAAAACGCCGGAAGCGTCCTCTACCTGAGGTTGGTGGCGCCGACACTCGGTTCAAGCGCGACACCGGCAAGCGGACCCAAGGGCACGAGAGCGCGGGAAGCGGCGGCAAAACGCCGGAAGCGTTCTCTACCTGACGTTGGTGGCGCCGTTGCTCGGTTCAAGCGCGACACTGGCAAGCAGACCCAGAGGCGGCAAGAGCGCGGGAAGTGGCGGCAAAACGCCGGAAGCGTTCTCTACCTGACGTTGGTGGCGCCGTTGCTCGGTTCAAGCGCGACACTGGCAAGCAGACCCAGAGGCGGCAAGAGCGCGGGAAGCGGATGCAAACGCCGGAAGCGTTCTCTACCTGACGTTGGTGGCGCCGATGCTCGGTTCGAGCGCGACACTGGCAAGCAGACCCAGAGGCGGCAAGAGCGCGGGAAGCGGCGGCAAAACGCCGGAAGCGTCCTCTACCTGAGGTTGGTGGCGCCAATGCTCGGTTCAAGTGCGACGCCGGCAAGCGGACCCAGAGGCGGGGAGAGCGGGAAGCGGATGGAAAACGCCGGAAGTGTTCTCTACCTGACGTTGGTGGCGCCGATGCTCGGTTCAAGCGCGACGCCGGCAAGCGGACCCAGAGGCGGCGAGAGCGCGGGAAGCGGCGGCAAAACGCCGGAAGCGTTCTCTACCTGAGCTTGGTGGCGCCGATGATCGGTTCAAGCGCGACGCCGGCAAGCGGACCCAGAGGCGGCAAGAGCGCGGGAAGCGGATGCAAACGCCGGAAGCGTTCTCTACCTGACGTTGGTGGCGCCGATGCTCGGTTCGAGCGCGACACTGGCAAGCAGACCCAGAGGCGGCAAGAGCGCGGGAAGCGGCGGCAAAACGCCGGAAGCGTCCTCTACCTGAGGTTGGTGGCGCCAATGCTCGGTTCAAGTGCGACGCCGGCAAGCGGACCCAGAGGCGGGGAGAGCGGGAAGCGGATGGAAAACGCCGGAAGTGTTCTCTACCTGACGTTGGTGGCGCCGATGCTCGGTTCAAGCGCGACGCCGGCAAGCGGACCCAGAGGCGGCGAGAGCGCGGGAAGCGGCGGCAAAACGCCGGAAGCGTTCTCTACCTGAGGTTGGTGGCGCCGATGATCGGTTCAAGCGCGACGCCGGCAAGCGGACCCAGAGGCGGGGAGAGCGGGAAGCGGATGCAAAACGCCGGAAGCGTTCTCTACCTGACGTTGGTGGCGCCGATGCTCGGTTCAAGCGCGACGCCGGCAAGCGGACCCAGAGGCGGCGAGAGCGCGGGAAGCGGCGGCAAAACGCCGGAAGCGTTCTCTACCTGAGGTTGGTGGCGCCGATGCTCGGTTCAAGCGCGACGCCGGCAAGCGGACCCAGAGGCGGGGAGAGCGGGAAGCGGATGCAAAACGCCGGAAGCGTTCTCTACCTGACGTTGGTGGCGCCGATGCTCGGTTCAAGCGCGACACTGGCAAGCAGACCCAGAGGCGGCAGGAGCGCGGGAAGCGGCGGCAAAACGCCGGAAGCGTTCTCTACCTGAGGCTGGTGGCGCCGATGCTCGGTTCAAGTGCGACGCCGGCAAGCGGACCCAGAGGCGGGGAGAGCGGGAAGCGGATGCAAAACGCCGGAAGCGTTCTCTACCTGACGTTGGTGGCGCCGATGCTCGGTTCAAGCGCGACACTGGCAAGCAGACCCAGAGGCGGCGAGAGCGCGGGAAGCGGCGGCAAAACGCCGGAAGCGTTCTCTACTGAGGTCTAGGTGGCGCCGATGCTCGGTTCAAGCGCGACGCCGGCAAGCGGACCCAGAGGCGGGGAGAGCGCGGGAAGCGGATGCAAAACGCCGGAAGCGTTCTCTACCTGACGTTGGTGGCGCCGATGCTCGGTTCAAGCGCGACGCCGGCAAGCGGACCCAGAGGCGGCGAGAGCGCGGGAAGCGGCGGCAAAACGCCGGAAGCGTTCTCTACCTGAGGTTGGTGGCGCCGATGCTCGGTTCAAGCGCGACGTCGGCAAGCGGACCCAGCGGCGGCGAGAGCGCGGGAAGCGGCGGCAAAACGCCGGAAGCGTTCTCTACCTGAGGTTGGTCTCCGCCGATGCTCGGTTCAAGCGCGACGCCGGCAAGCGGACCCAGAGGCGGGGACAGCGGGAAGTGGATGCAAAACGCCGGAAGCGTTCTCTACCTGACTTTCATGGCGCCGAATGCTCGGTTCAAGCGCGACGCCGGCAAGCGGACCCAGAGGCGGGGAGAGCGGGAAGTGGATGCAAAACGCAGGAAGCGTTCTCTACCTGACTTTCGTGGCGCCGAATGCTCGGTTCAAGCGCGACGCCGGCAAGCGGACCCAGAGGCGGCGAGAGCGCGGGAAGCGACGGCAAAACGCCGGAAGCGTCCTCTACCTGAGGTTGGTGGCGCCGACGCTCGGTTCAAGAGCGACGCCGGCAAGCGGACCCCGAGGCGGCGAGAGCGCGGGAAGCGGCGGCAAAACACCGGAAGCGTTCTCTACCTGAGGTTGGTGGCGCCGATGCTCGGTTCAAGCGCGACACCGGCAAGCGGACCCAGAGGCGCGAGAGCGCGGGAAGCGGCGGCAAAACGCCGGAAGCGTTCTCTACCTGAGGTTGCTGGCGCCTATGCTCGGTTCAAGCGCGACGCCGGCAAGCGGACCCAGAGGCAGGGAGAGCGGGAAGCGGATGCAAAACGCCGGAAGCGTTCTCTACCTGAGGTTGGTGGCGCCGATGCTCGGTTCAAGCGCGACCTGGCAAGCGACCCAGAGGCGGCGAGAGCGCGGGAAGCAGGCTGGCAAAAAGCCGGAAGCGTCCTCACCTGAGGTTGGTGGCGCCGACACTCGGTCAAGCGCGACACCAGAAGCGGACCCAAGGCGCGAGAGCGCGGGAAGCGGCGGCAAAACGCCGGAAGCGTTCTCTACCTGACGGTTGGTGGCGCCGTTGCTCGGTTCAAGCGCGACACTGGCAACAGAACCCGAGGCGGCAACGAGCGCGGGAAGCGGCGGCAAAAACGCCGGAAGCGTTCTCTACCTGAGGCTGGTGCGCCGATGCTCGT